>NC_061121.1:95286722-95509841 GCF_002878395.1 Capsicum annuum
TCTTTAGATGGATTGATAGAATGCAAGTATGAAATCCATCTAAAGATCATGTTTTTTAACTAACAACATAACTTTCATGATATATACAGTCACGATACTATTATATAGAAAAACAAACAAGCATCAACATGGGTATGATCATATCACCACAATCAACCAAGCTTTGCTGTTTTAAAGATTGATTCTTGAACTCCACGGACGAAAGGAATTCGTGGATGAACACTACACATACCTTGGAAGGGAGGTTCTTGATGATTGACGGAGGAATTTTCTTGAAATTGGATCTTCAAGCTTAATTATGCAACCCTAGTTGTTTTTCTCTTTTAGTGCTCTTGTATGATGATCTTTGAGATGTTAATAGGGTTTTAATGTGTTTAGAAGCTATATATTTCATAGGGTTAAGTTTAGGAACGTGTAAGGAGTGTTAAAAGACTTAATTACCCGTAAAATAACTCAAAACGGAGTGTATTTGGCACCTGGAAATGACTTAGGCGGCGCCCAAGTGATTTCCTAAGCTAGGTTGGACAGCTCCTAACCAATCACCTATATTTGGGTTAGACGGTGCCTAACCAATCGCCTATCCTTACTGTCTTTCACGAAAAAGGGTATAACTTTTTGCTCGAGTATTGGATTAAGGCAAAATTGGTATCGTTGGAAAGGTAATTCAATTATCCAAAATTTGGTGGGTCTAAATCAGCCAAAATACTACATTAACATCGAATTATACTTGTTCAAATATGACCCTTGCAAAATCGAATACTAAAACTTGATGAGTTCAAAAACTCTTAGCTTGTATTACCTTAAGTGACTT
This sequence comes from Capsicum annuum, assembly GCF_002878395.1. Classification (NCBI taxonomy): domain Eukaryota; kingdom Viridiplantae; phylum Streptophyta; class Magnoliopsida; order Solanales; family Solanaceae; genus Capsicum; species Capsicum annuum. The sequence goes on from NC_061121.1 coordinate 95,287,534, forward strand.
ATATAAACATGCTTAATGCATCATAAGCTATCATATCACTAGAATATGCATTGTAAGTCATGTACTCAAGTATAAATCGTAGGATAGGAGATTTCATACGCAGGAATACTTATTCACTACCTAGCTTAGAAACATACGGGATATTACAATCTGACAGTCCTGAGTCTGAATGCTGATAACATGAGTTTCATATAACTAGTATACTGATACTGAGCAACTGTAACTGATAGTCTAAGTTCTAATAGAACTATCTAAGTTTTGTACTGTACTGGGTTGACTATATCTGATAGTCCTAAATCTGAAGAACTATCTGAGTTATTTTACTGAGACTAAGACTGAAACTGAAATTATGGGAGGAAATTATCTAACAGACATGCCTCAAAACTGAACTGGTAGGGTCCAAACTTTAACTCCAGTTGGAAGGGTATCAATATCGTGCCACGGGTAAAGACTACCTATGAGTATACCCTCTCTGACAAGGAGCTCTTCCCTGATAGGTAACCCAAATGAGATGTATAAGTCCCTAAACACATAGGGTGCATCTCAACCTATGCTGGGTATGTATTTCTGGAACACAAAGATTTCTTCTAAGGATCACACCCTCCACTAAATAATAGGTGAGTCCCCATCCTTGGGTTCACTCGGTGCTGAATCCTACTCCCAAATGAATAGATTTTAAACCCATTAATCAAACTAAACTAATATTAATGGTATTATTTAACAGATCTAAACTGAGTTTACTAAGTTTTGTTGACTGAGAAAATGCTAGTGAGATCTAAGGACTAAATGAGAGTACTACAGTTACTAAGATTTACTAGTAATACTCAGGTTACCAAGATTACTGAGTACTGAGATCACTTAGATTACTGGACTACTAAGATTAATAAGATTCCTAAGATTTCTGGGTTTTCTTGAGTCACATGACTGACTGGGTTCTATGGATCATGGCTTGACTTAGAGTATCGTGAAAATATAACACTGGCTCTAGGCACACAGCTAAATTGTCGGGTACAAGTAACCCCCGGGACTCGATTAAAAGAAACTGACAAAGAATGACTTTCTTGAATACATGACTAACATCAATAATCCATAGTTAATTGATTAAGACATTTCATCAAACACTTGACATGCATGAACTTGTACATGAATGGGGATTACATATTGTAGTATGGCTCTTTTCCTTTGCATAGGCATTTAAACAAACACATGGGAAGCATATTATGGTTATACAATCATCAACACATCAAATAATCATGGATACATTAATCAACTTTTAAATTGAAGGGGATTTATCATGGTTATAATGCAAATCTTCAAATACTAGGGTCAATTATTGGAATATGTATTTTAAAACATGAATTAAAATCCCACAACATCATGAACACGAATTTCAATTTAATTTAAATGATGAACATTCATCAATACACAAATATTAGATTTTGAAAAGATATTCTTGAGCTTCATGGGTGAAACGGGACCCATGAATCAACACATGACATACCTTTATTGTGAGTTTTTTGAAGTTCTTGGACTTGAAGAACTTGAATTTCTTGGTTTCTTGAAGAAGGATTTGGATCTTGTTCTTTGGGATTATCTTTGAGAGGAAACCCTAATTTGATGTTATAAATGAATAATGAACTTATGAGTCTTGGTCTGGTATAATAAGGGGTTTAATGGGTGGAAAAAGACTCCAATACCCTTTAAAAATGACTTAAGATTCACTGAACAGGACCTGGGATGGTCCGTGCAATGGTGTGTCACTGGCTCGATGGTCCGTCGTTTCAATCATCGTACGTGGATCAAAAAAAGACTCACTACCTAATAGTAATGACTTGGGCAATGGTCCATCGCAAGTTCGATGGTTTGTCAACCTATCTGTTGCACCTTATCCAGAAGTTTGACTTACTGCCTTGGTTGTGATGGTCTAGGGCGGCATTCTGTAGCTAGATCGATGGTCAGTCAACCTGGCCGTCGCACCTGGGTGATTTTGATAGCTCTGAGTAAAAAGTCTATAACTTTTTACCCGATATCGAATTTGGACGAAATTGGTATCGTTGAAAAACTATTTCAATTTTTCACATGATAAAAAGTGAAAATCTTAAAAATTCTACGTATTCAAAAATGGATTCATATTTCAAAGTAATTTTCTAACATTCTTGGGACAATTTAAAGCTAGGTAAAAGTATGGGGTATTACAATATCTCCCTCTTGAGAACATTCATTTTCGAATGAGACTGAGTGAGAAGGGAGAAAATAAACTGACATACATACTGAACATGAATGACTGGAATATGATCTCATGACTGACATGACTGTTAACAGAATATATCATACTAAACATGTATATTTGATGCATGTGTAAATAATTTATGAATGCATGATTGATTTTCATGATGAATGGAGTTTTTCTCAAAATAATAATACATATCTGATGTATAATTACATGACTAAAATGATATATGAATGCATGACTGAATCTGCAAGAGTACGTAGTACCAAGTTTGTAATGGAGATTTGAGCATGAACTAAATATTAAGTTTGTAATGGTAATTTGAACATGGAACTGAGTAAGTTCAAGAAAATTGTTACGTAAACTAAAAAGTACTGATGAACCAATGATTATGCTAAAAGTATGCATGAACAGGAACCTAAGAACATGACTTAGACTAAAACATGATATATAAACTAAATTTCGTGAACTAAACTGAGCCCCTAAATACATGGCTCACGACTAAGATTGAAACTTGGGAGTCAACTTATAAGTACTCGTTACTCCAATCTGGATCCATTTCGAGAAAAGGGAGTGGGATGTTTAAGTCATGAAAGTTTGGGGGATTATAGAGTATTTCTCCCTTAAGATACTAGGTCCTTCTAAGAATACTGACTTAGCTGAGCTACTGAGGGAAACTGAGGCAATACGCAAGGAACCTAGGAATTGATTATTGACTGATTATCTGAGATCTAAAACTGAGGCCTGATACATGAAATGAGCTGAGCTTGTAAATCCATGATTGTTTCATCTTAGAATAGTTTCATTCATGAGATTTCAGCTAGAGAGAATAGATTGGAAAGATAGGAAACCAAACTGCACGAACTTGTCTGTCTAAAACTAACACATGCTGAAAACCTATAGTCGACTGAAGCCTTTCCTTAACACTCTCTCCATAGAACTCTAATGGCTTTAGGGTATAAGGAAATCTTGGAGTGGTCTAAACAAGACAGCTGAATAGGAAAAATCATTGCCTAGCTATAATTCGGTAAGATAGGTTAAGACCTACCAATACCATTTAAGATGAAATGACTAAGATTCTTACACTGCAACTGAGACTACTGAAAAGATTCACATGGGCGTTGAGCATGAATGCACAAACATATTGACTTATCTGATTAACTGAATAATTGATAGTTGAATACTAGGCATATGAGACTGGTCTATACTTAGTCCAAATAACTGGACTGGGGATGTAGAATATTATGCATAGGAGGTAATGATTGACTACATAACATGAGGTAACTGAGTATGAATGAGAAAAACTATATCACCTAAAGAGTGCAAGGCTAGGCATCTAGCATAATTTGGATATAATTTGTAGACTCACGTACTAAAATACTACTGACTGATTAACTGATAGTCGTCGTATTGGTCAAGCAAGTCTAGAACTAATTGAGTTTCTGATCTAATTACTGAACTGAAGCTGGCATTATAACTAAGATTGTAGTAAAGACTAAAACTAAGTCTATAATTGAGAGTCATGCAGGTACCGAATACTAGTAACTGAGGCTGATACTGATACTAATGTACTGAATGCTAATGGCTAAGTAACTTATAACGGATAGCCATGGTCCCATAGAAACATCTGAGTCCTTTACAGAATATCAATTACTAAACTGATGTTGTAACTGAGAACTGAGGAACAAAACACCAATGTCACATATTTATCGAGGAATCTTAACTGAGAGTATACATGGCATAAGCTGAGTTTGGCTAGTCACTAGAGGAGGAGCATGAGTTATGTGGGCTAGACATACTGTAAAACATGACATGAGTACATAATTCATGAGCTGCATGACTTGAGTCTGGAATTTCTGTGTTCATGGGACATAATTCATAATACTGAGTGTACTGGAATTACTCATACTAGGTACTTGAAATACACACTATTCTATGAGAAACGTGCGGATACAAGTTGTATTCGTGGAACTAAAATGGGCAGCATGCATAAATATCGTGATGACTATAGTAAGAAACTTTGCACTAAGACCGGAATGGGTCGGAAATCATCTTCCCTTGCTGATTATCTACACATACTAGAACTATAACTAGATTCTGAAGGCTTGACTTTCTGACTCCAAAGTTTAACTACTATGCAAGGTTTAAAAAAAAAAGAACCTTATGAATATGAATAAGCGTGAACATGTAAATGAGGGATCTGTAACATACCAGTAACTACATCAGGAGGACTTTCCTAATTCTGCCGAGATCGAAGTGCATAGAGTCTATTTGGGTGTTGCCCACTCATAGCTGGAATTTGTACCCTGCTAAAAAAAGTCCATACTGACTTCGAGGACTGGGTTTAGGACAATTTCAGACTTTCTGACCTACTTCGCCACATCTGAAACACACATTACTGTCGGCTCTACACACCCCCTTATGATACTTACACTCATTGCAAAACATATGAGTAAAAATCCTTCTCTCGCTACCCCAAGCCTTAGAGCCTGATGTACTATTTGAAGAGTGAACTGGGGCTGAACATTTCTGACACAACTGAGAATGATTACCATCCTGCCACCCTGACTGAGCAAAACTATAACTACCTGTTCTGGCCCTCTTATTTTCTCTCTCCTTCTTCTTAAGCTTCTGTTCCTCCATTTATTGGGCATAGACCATAATCCTAGATATGTATATATCATTAATCAACATCGTAGTCCTATACTCCTCAACCACTCTACCTGATACCCCTAACACAAACTTAATCATTCTGGATCTGCTATCTGCTACTACATGGGGAGCATACCTGGCTAACTGAGTGAACTTAAGGGAGTATTCTTTCACACTCATGGTGCCTTGTCTAAGATTTATGAAATCTGACACTTTGGCTTCTTTCTGCTTTGGGGGAAAGAATCTATCTAAGAAGGCCGTATCAAACTCTTCCCACTCTATGGGCTCTGTATCTATACCTCTATCTACCTTTCACTGCTTATACCATGTATGGGCTATGTCTTATAGCTGATAGATGGCTAACTCTATGCTCTCAGTAGAAGTTACTTTTATGATGTTATGACTTTTTGAACCAGGTCTTGGAACTCCTGTGGATCTTCTTCAGACTTAGAACCGATGAATAAGGAAGGACTTATTTGGGTAAAGTCCCAAATCCTGGCTGCAGTAGCATTAGCCCCTGGGTTGGCCGAAATGGAAGTTGGCTATTTATTCTAAGTTGTGACTGAATAAGCTAGAGTAGTGAATTCCTGAATTCTGCATGAGAGATATGCTCATCTAGAGGACCTGGCTGGACAGGCTGGGGTGCTGACTGATTTCCATTTCCCCTTTCGCTAGCCCTTTTAGGAGGAATGCTATGTAAATAAAGGGAAAAAGCATATTAGACTGAGAGTTTAACTAGAGCTTATGCTCACTGGCACAACATGAATACTGAAAGAAAGGAAACTATTCCTAAAACAACTCATAGCCTTCTACACATATGTGTGGTGCACAACACACCCATGTAGAAGACTCTACTAGATGCGTCTTTCAAACTTCCTAGGACTCTATTGAATATTATGCTCTGATACCAAGTTTGTAACACTCCGAATCTGGTACCCAGAATGCTACACGGTGCTCATGACCCTGAAAGACCACAAGCTAACCCATAACTGATATTTGTGTCTGTATACTACATGATATACTATATAATGCAGAAATATGAACTAAAAGGCCATAAGGTTCAAACTGTAACATGATATCCGATATAATATAGCATCTGGGATGGGTTATAAATGCCCAAAACAAAACTGTCTAAACATACTGTAGTTTGAAAAGCCTTTAAAATATAACTATCAGAATATGGAGATGATGGGACCTATCCCCAACTAACTCCAAATAATAAACTAATTAATGAGATAATAAAGAAATGATCATGTCCTAGAAAGATGAGGACTCACTGCTAACTCTGACTACAGACACCGAAATACTATTGATGCTCTGGAGCTGGTGCGTTTGAACCTATGGTATAAGACACCATAGCGCAAATATGTCAGTACTTTAAATATACTGGTATGCATGTGAGGTAGGCTGAATGCAAGGGGTTCATATGCATGAACAATACTAATTGACTGACTAACATAAACGTGAGAATACATACATGACTATGTAATTGTAACTTAGATCATGGTAGGACTGAATACTGAGTTATACTATTGAGTCTACTGATAATATGGATTTATTGATATTTGAGTTTTTAGTATTAGAATATAGAATAACTGTAGTACTGGTAGGCTGACAACTGAGTTTACTAACATAGATATCTGAACGCTTGTTTTTGATAGTTCTGACTATGAAGAACTGATCTGGTTGACTATATCTGACAGTCCTGAGTTTGAATGCTGATAACATGAGTTTTGTATAACTAGTATACTAATACTAAGTGACTGTATCTGACAGTCTAAGTTTTGATAAAAATAGTTGAGTTCTATATTGTATTAGGTTGACTATATCTGAAGTCCTGAATATGAAGAACTATCTGAGTTCTTTTACTGAAATTGATACTAAAACTAAAATTATGGGAGGTAATCATCTAACCGACATACCCCAAATCTAAACTGGTGGGGTCCAACCTGTAACCCCAACTGGAAGGGTGTCAATACTGTGCCACGGGTAAAGACTAGCTGTGAGTATACCCTCTCTGACAAGGAGCTCTTCCATCAAACCCTCCTAGTAGCTAACCTAAATGAGATTTATAAGTCCCTAAACACGTATGGTACATCTCAACCTACATTGATTATGTAAATGTGGAATATAAGGATTGATTCTAAGGATCACACCCTCCACTGAATAGCAGGTGAGTCCCCATTCTTGGGTTCACTTGGTTCTGAATCCTACTCAAAACTAAATAGACACTAAACTGATTAACCAAACTGAACTGATACTAAAGGTATTATTTAGCGGCACTAAACTGAGTTTACTAAGTTTCGTTGATTGACGGGATGCTGATGAGATTTGAGGACTGAAAGAGAGTACTGAAGTTACTGAGATTTACTGGGAATACTGAGGTTACCAAGATTACTGAGTGTTAAGATCATTGAGATTACTGAACTATTGAGATTATTGAGATTTCTAAGATTTCTGGGTTTTCCTGAGTCACATGACTGACTGGGTTCTATGGATCATGGCTTGACTGAGAGTATCATGAAAACATGACATTGGCTCTAGAACATAGCTAAATTGTCGGGTACAAGTACCCCCAGGACTCGATGGAAAGAAACTGACAAATCATGACTTTCTTGAATACATGACTAACATCAACAATCCATAGTTCATTGATTAAGTCATTTTATCAAACACTTGATATACAAGAACTTGTACATGAATGGGGATTACATATTATTATACTAGTATGCCACTTTTCCTTCGTATAGGCATTTAATCAAACACATAGGGAGCATGATGTGCTTATACAATCATCAAGACATCTAATAATCATGGATACTTTAATGAACCTGTAAATTGAAGGGGATTTATCATGCTTATTATGCAAATCTTCATATACTAGGGTCAATTATTGAAATATGTAATTTAAAACATGAATCAAAACCCCACAACATCATGAACACAAATTTCAATTCAATTTAAATCATAAACATTCATCAATACACAAATGTTGGATTTTGAAAAGAGATTCTTGAGCGTCATGGGTGAAATGTGACCCATGAATCAACACATAACATACCTTGATTGTCAGTATTTTGAAGTTCTTGGACTTGAAGAACTTGAATTTCTCGGTTTCTTGAAGAAGGATTTGGATCTTGTTCTTGGGGATTATCTTTGAGAGGAAACCCTAATTTGATGTTGTGAATGAATAATGAACATATAATCCTTGGTCTGATATAATTAGAGATTAAAACGGGTGGAAAAAGACCCAAATACCCTTTAAAAATGACTTAAAATTTACTAATTTACTGAACGGGACCTGCGACTGCTTGTGCGAAGATCCGTCACTGGCTCGATGGTTCGTCATTTCAATCATCATACATGAACAAAAAAAAGACTTACTACCTTATAGGAACGGCTTGGGCTTCAGTCCATCGCAAGTTCGATGGTTTGTCAACCTGTTGTCGCACCTTATCCATAAGTTTGACTTACTGCCTTGGCTACGATGGTCTAGGCGACAGTCTATCACTAGATCAACGGTTCGTCAACCTGGCCGTCGCACCTAGCCGATTTTAACATATTTAAGTAAAACGTCCATAAATTTTTACTCCAATACCGATTTGGACAAAATTGTTATCATTGGAAAGCTAATTCAATTTTCCACATGATAAAAAGTGAAAATATTAAAAATTTCATGTATACAAAAATGGATTAATATTTCAAAGTAAGTTTCTAACATTCTTGGGATGATTTCAAGCTAGGTAGAAGTACAGGATATTATAAAAACCCAGGGTTGAAGCACTCTGAACAATCATATTATGCTAATGGATTTCATTCATTCACTTGCTTATCGTTATTGTTGATTCATAGGGTTAATTGTATGACTATGGTTTCCCAACCTCTAATCTTTTACCTAAGTTGAACCTGACACCTACATCATTGACTGAGGATGTAATAGTTAACTCAAGATCTTAACAAATATCATCCTACATATGAATCAAGTAAGGTATCTAAGTACATCCCCGTCCTAGATACTAATTCAAGTTTCATATTTTATAAAGAATCAAGAACCATGCTCTGCTTATTCCCATGTTCTATCGCCCTATTACCTCTCTCTAGTTCACAAGGTTGACAAAGAATGTATTCTAAGGTCTTTGAATCCTTAAAATAGTGATAATAAGAATAAGGTAATATCCAATATTAATAATATAATAAAGCAAACTTAATCCATAGCAAGAATAATCAAGTTCTTGGATTCAACCCCAAAAAACAACGTTTAGCCACACATAGTCATAATCCTAATCACAAAATAGTAATTAATGACTAAAAACATGAATAAACTAAATAAAAATAATAAGAACCTAATGAAGAAATTATAGCATCCCTTTGCTCTCCAAAGTATTCTCAAAGATATGTAAAAATGTTATACAATATGTATTTATAGTATAGGAGCAATCTCTTTCCGTGTTGGAAAAGAAAAACTTCAGTTATTGAGCCCCGGACTAGGTGGGGTTTTGCATCAATATTGCCCTACCTCTCTAGAATTTGTTCTCAGGAATTTTACCAAGTCAAAGAGGGTACCAAAATGAGCCTGCATCACGAACTAATCGCCTCCAGGACCAACACGCCCCACATGGTTGTAATTTTATGCCTCTTATGATTCCACTGTTCTTTTGCACACATCCATTCGCCACTACATCACTCCACACGCTCCCATGACATTCCAGGGGTCCAAAAGTACATCAATTTGTGTATTGTGACTTCGTTGAGCCATTCTGAGCGTTTTTGAGTTGTTCCCACTTGATTTGAAGATTGTATATGATTCATATATCATGATAATCCATTCATAAAGAATACTATAACATTAAAAACAATAATTTAAATCTCAAAACAACATAACATCCAACACGACAAACTAGAAACACAAGTTAAGCATAGGCTAATTTCACTTTGATCCTAAACACATTGTTATGAACCTTGGCTTGATACAATTGACCCTTGAGAATTATAAACAAGTTTTTTCACATATAAATACATAATTAAAACCTTATGAACTCACTAAACACATTAGAACCCAATACGACAACTAGACAAACACCTAGCTCAAGCTAGTAGTGCTAGTTTTCTAGGTTGAACTCTAAATGAATCTTTTAGGTACAAACTTGTTTGAAAATCACTTTTAACATCAAGAACACATGTTTTAAAAAATTAATCTTATTATTAACCATTATATCTTAGATTCATCCGCAAAGTAAGACTAAAAGTGCTAGAATAGTGATGCTAAATTGCATAAATATACCCAACATCAGCTCCATCTCCACATAAAGCTCCTACTTCTAACGTCATCCAATAGTTGTGCTTTCCCATTATACAACAAATCCTATATTTAATATTTATAGTGATCAAGATTATGCTCTTGATCCCACGATTAGGTTGACTAACCATGGTTGTGAAAAAAAAGAGAAAAATTAATGCATATGGTAGTAAATTATATATCCATGATATGTTTATGAAAATGCTTAAATGAGATGGGGCCAAAACAAAAGGTATAGGTGAATGAACAAGTGTAATTTTTTTGTTGGAAATTGGTTTTAAATGAACAATGTAGTTTATTAAAGCGCTTAGAGAGCTTAGTTACTATTCTTGACCAAAATAGTTCCTACCGGTCCCTTAGCCTACATTATAACCCAAAAAAGACCTAATTGATCATAAACTTTACTTTCTGATATTATTAGATCATTACACTAAGGGTAATCCTATGGTTCATTGTGTGTAACTTGTAAATTCTTTGTGAAAGTGAGCGTAATTTAATTCTTGTACCCATTGTTATAAATTGCTTAATTATGAGTGAATATGGGTAACTTTCTTATTTTGAGGGGCACATGTTTGAAGAATGTGGGTAATTTGTATGATGTCCATAATTGAACAATATGCATGAGTTTTCCAAATGAGTCAATTATTGAGGTTAGGATGTTTTGAAGTAGTGCTCATGAGCTTTCAATTGTGTAAATAACACAATTAGTGTACAAACTTGCATTCTCTGTAGTGATTGTAACACTAGCTTAAGTATCTTGCATTTAGTAGAAGTGTAAAGTCCCCTGAGTTGATGATGATTATAGTTAAGAGTTGTTCAAGGATGAACAAGGCTTTAAGTGTGGGATGGTGATGTTAGGTGTATTTATCCATTCTAGTGTCACTATTCTAGTCGTTTTAAGCCTTGCTTTAAGGACCATTCTATGCTATATGGGTTGATAATGAAATAAATATGTATCAAAGTATTAAAGCATGTGTTTAAAATGATTACAAGTGTTTTCTAACATTTTTGTACTTAATTGAGTCAATTAAAGTTAAATAGAGAAAACTAGTCTTTCTAGCTTGAGCTAGTTGCTTTTCTAGTCTATCCTATTGGATTCTATGGTGGTTTAAGTGTTAATTAGTTTAAATGTGACATTATATGTGGAAAAACTTTTTATAAGTGTACAAAGTTCAATTGAGTCAAGGACAAAGTCAAAACATTTAGTGGAAGATCATGGAAATTTTCCTAGTCTATGCTCTGGTTTTTTATTCATCAAGATAGATGTTGTGTTGTTTGAACCTCTAATTCGTGTGGTGTTTTCTTGTAGGATCCTTTTTGAGATTAATATTATGATATATGGATGATATGAAGGATGGAAATTTATTGGAAAGACACCACAAGACAAGAGATGAAAGAGGGAAGGACCAACACTTAACCAAAATTCGGGAAGCAAAATTCCAGTAAAGGCGTACAATTTGCATGCGTCGCATGCTTTATTCATATGGAATACTGGGTGTGTCACATGCTCCATTATATAGGAAAGTACCACGTACACTTGCATAAGAACTATAAAGTTTTTGGCGCCATTTCCAGGGACTTGTAACTAGGCAACTATCTTATTTTTAGTTTTTCTATATTGAGTTGAAAATATTTTTTATTTAGTTTCTCTTTAGTTTCTTTTATTTATATTTTTTTAACACTTCTTGAGATGTCATCCTGGGATAGATGGTTTTTGAGTGATGATAATTTTTGTTGTTTTTGTGGGGGACCACATCATGCGGCTTATCATCCAAATTTTGATGGAAGTTCGTGGACAGGACCTTCATAATATGACACGAATATTATTCTATCTATGGAGTAGACTGCAACTTGGTGGTTGGTTTGTGGTCAAAGTGGTCATACTTTAGCTTTGTGCGTTGTCAGTCCTAATTCAAAATTTTTTGTCGGCTATGACGAAAGCAAAAATTATATAAACAAATACAATCAAACGGAGCAAAATCAGCCACAAATTCAAACATGGAACAACCAGCAAAAGCAATTTCAACTGCAACAATAAAATATACAGGCCACAACTCAAACGAGCAATTTGGAAGAGATTATGAGTAGACTGCAACTTGGTGGTTGGTTTGTGGTCAAAGTGGTCATACTTTAGCTTTGTGCGTTGTCAGTCCTAATTCAAAATTTTTTGTCGGCTATGACGAAAGCAAAAATTATATAAACAAATACAATCAAACGGAGCAAAATCAGCCACAAATTCAAACATGGAACAACCAGCAAAAGCAATTTCAACTGCAACAATAAAATATACAGGCCACAACTCAAACGAGCAATTTGGAAGAGATTATAAAATAAATTGTAGAGTCTTAAGTACAGTTGTTAGCAGATTTAAAGAACCATCGAGAGGATGCAAAGAAATTGTATAATCATCTGGAGATAGATGCAGATTTAACTTCCCAACCTGTTGTAGATAAAGTTGTTGATAATTCAAGGAAATCTGAGTACTCAGAAACTAAAGTTGTTGAACAGGTTAAGGAAATACCACAACCACCATGTCCATAAATGGTAAGAAAAGAAATATATAAAGAGGATACTAGTCAATCTATGGAACAAACACAAGAATTGCAGCCACTCGACAGTCATCACACTTTTGAGACTGAAATTGAGAAGTTGAAAATAAGTGAAAGTGTTGTGGATTATGTAAATTTTGATGTGGGATTAGTTAGTCCACATTCAAAGCACTTCTCTATATTATGTTTGGATGATGTCTTGTCTGTAGAATCATATAAAATAGTAGAGAGTGTGAAGATAAGGAATAAGGATCTTATGTTCTTAATTTTGCACAAGAAAAGCAACATAAAACACACCTCGCTTTAAGGCCGAGGGGTTTACCATGCATATTCTATTACTCGGTTCCTTAATTTTTGTACCACCTTCCTATGATTGAGGAAAGAAGATAGATTCGAAGTTGGGGGTGAAATTTATATACTCAAGGTGGAGGAAAAAGTTGAGTGGGTCATGCCGCGACACTAAATTAGGCGCTTCTTAGGAGGCAACCCAAGCTAAAGTATGTTTTCTTTTTAGTTTTAAATTTTTGATTTCACATATATTTTCTTGGTTGAGTAACAGGTTAATGGGAAGTTTGAGTACCATAAACCTGAGCTCGAAGCATGGCGAAGACTGAGCGTGGGGTCCTCGGACCTCCTTTATACAAAAGAATACTACAAACTAGGCCTGGAGGCCTCAAAGAGTATTTCTATCTCTTAATTTTAAGTTTACTTTGGGGAAAAAGTAGATTTTTAAGTGTGGGGTGGGGAAATTTCTAAATTATGGCTCAATTTAAATTTATTTTGTAAGATATTCTTGTAGGTGATATTTTTGATTGCATAATACAAGTGGGTTTGTTTGTAAAAGAATGTGGAATAAGTAAAGTACTACTTTTGAGACTCTTAGGCTCATATTTATGACTCTTATACTTGTTGGCTTACTTTTAAATTTATGTTATTGTTTGGTTGGGAGTCTATGATGATCCTATTGAGTTGAGCATGAGACATGTGCGAGAGAGGTATTTTGTATATTACTTGTTGCATGTGATGTCTAGAACTTGCCCTGTGTGTGTATGAAGCGAAATAAAGAATGTGAGTTTAGGAGATGTTATAGGCATTTCTTTGATAGCCTTGTTTTATAACTTTTATTTGTCCTACCTTTGTGAATTATCCTAGTTAACCCCTTTTGATCCTTTATCTTTTTCTTTGTCAACCTCAAAAGTAGCCTAATCCCTTCATTGATAGATCATAATTTGATCCAAAAAGCTCCTAGGCACTTTAATAAAAAATTAATTGAGTAAGGAGTTAAGATATAATAGAGAAAAGGTGAAATTGATGCCCCAAGGTGAAAGTCATTTGTGTTGATAATTGATGTCTCATGTATTGTTGTGATATAATTCATGCTATAAATACTGCCATAGTTGTGAAAAAAAAAAGAGAAAAATTGATGCATATGGTATTAAACTATATGTCCACCAAGTGTTTGTCAAAACGCTTAAAAGAGATAGGGCAAAAACAAAAGGTATGGATGAATGAATAAGTGTAATTTAGCTGTTATATATTGGTTTTAAATGTATAATGTAGTGTATTAAAGCACTTAGAGATGTTAGTTACTATTCTTGGCCAAAATAGTTCCTACCCATCCCTTAGCCTACATTACAATCTGAAAAATAGCTAATTGATCCTAAACTTCACATTCTAATATTAGTAGAACATTACACTAAGGGAAAGCCTACAGTTCATTTTGTGTAACATGTGAATTCTTTGTGAGAGTGAGCATAATTTAATTCTTGTACCCATTGTTATAAATTGCTTAATTATGAGTGATTATGGGTAACTTTCTTATTGTGAGGGGCACATGTTTGATGAATGTGGGTGATTAGTACGATGTCCTTGATTGATCAATATGCATGAGTTTGAAACTAAGTGAGTCAATTCTTGAGGCTATGATATTTTGAAGTAGTGCTCATGAGCTTTCAATTGGGTAAATAACATGCTTAGTGTAGAAACTTGCATTCTATGTAGTCATTGTAACCCTAGCTTGAGTGTCTTTCATATAGTACAAGTGTAGAGTCTCCTGAGTTGATGATGATTATAATTAAGACTTGTTCGAGGATGAACAATGCTTTAAGTGTGGGGTGGTGATGTTGGGTGTATTTATGCATTCTAGTGTCATTATTCTAGTCATTTTAAGCCTTGTTTTGAGAATTATTCTATTCTACATGGGTTGATAATGAGATAAATATGTACCAAAGTGTTAAAAATATGTTTACAATGGTTACAAGTGTTTTCTAACAAGTTTGTACTTAATAGAGTCAATTAAACTTCAATAGAGAAAACTAGTCTTTCTAGCTTGTGCTAGTTGCTTTTCTAGTCTATCTTGTTGGAATCTATGGTGTTTTAAGTGTTACTTATGGTTTATATCTATTAATATATATGGAAAAACTTGTTAGAAATGTACAAATTTCAATTGAGTCAAGGAAAGAGTCAAAACATTGAGTGGAAGATCATGGAAATTTGCCTTGTCTAAGCTCTTGTTTTTTATTCGTCAAGATGGATGTTGTGTTGTTTGAACATCTAATTCGTGTGTTTTTTTATTTTAGGATCCATTTTTAGCTTAATATGATTATATATGTACGATATAGAGGTTTGAAAATCGTTGTAAAGACACCACAAGACAAGTGATGAATGGAGGAAGGACCAACACTTAACAAAAATTCAGGAAGCAAATTCCAGTGAAGGTGTGCGATTTACATGCCTCACATGCTCTATTCCTATGGAATAGATGGTGATTTTCATGCTCCATTCCATAGGAATAGAGGGTGCGATGCATGGTATACTCCACCCCTAGGCGTTTTAAGCTAATTCGACTCCAACACAGACTTAGCTTACCCTATTGCTATAAATACATGTATCACATTTTTGAATTCTTTTGGACGTCTTTGGACATGTGGAGGCTGCTATACACATATTTTAGGGTTTATTACCTTAAATTTAGTTTCTTTCATGATTTGTATCATCAATCCAAGGGATTGGATGGTGAATATTTCCATTAAAGGCTAAAACTCCTTTTCTTGGGTTAAGGCCAAGATCATGACTACTTTAATTTTGAATTTAGTTTGTTGATTTGCATATCATTATTGGTTAATTTTTTATTCTTTTTTAAACTATTTTAAGGATTAGCTACCCTTAGAATACATCAATTGTCAATCTTGTGATCTCGGGAGAGGGAATAGGAAGATAGAACATGGGAATAAACAAAGTGTGGTTCTTGTTGCTTTATAAAATAAGAAATTTGAATTAGCATCTAGGACAAGGATGTACTTAGATGTCTTACTTGATTTGCACATAGGATGACAGCTTTCATAACTTAATTTTATTATTACATCCCCATTCATTGATGTAGGTGTAAGTTCCAACTTATGTAAACTGTTTGAGGTTGGGAAACTATAACCATGCGATTAAACATACGAATCAACAACCAAGATAAGAAAGTTAACGAATGGAGTTCAATAATGCAGTATGATTATTTTTAAGCCTTAAACCTGGTCTTCTATCCATTAATTATCCTAAGTCATTACTTTTCTGCATTATTTTAGTCTCTTTTTAGGCTACAACTACAAAACTCTATTGTTTACTTTTTCTGAATCGTTAAACTTGAATTGGATAGTCGGCGAATGCAAGTCCCTAAGAGATCAATGCTTGGTCTTTCTTGAATCCACATTATTACTTGATTGGACCACGTACACTTACATGTACACTTGCTCATTATCGTTGGGATTGATAGTTTGGTCACTGGGTAGTTCATTTGGTTTCTAAAGCTAATTCCCACTTTATAAGTCTTCGTTGGTTCCACATGGCTATCGGGAAAAACTTTAGTAAAATTTTATTGTATGCAAATTCTAACTGAACCAATAACTCCAAAATATTTATTTCAGTCTAGTTAGGCCTTTGGTTCAGGTCCCGATGCACCCGAGGTTATTTCAACCTATTAGTCATAAAGTTAAGAAAATGAAATATGGGTGTAGGACCCACATTTTGGTCGAAACAACCTTGGATGGAAATTTTTGGTGCACCAGTCTGGAATATCAATTTTTTTATGGTTTCACAGTCCGTTTGTGCATTCAATATTTTGACTGAATTCGAGGGCTTGGCAAAAACTTGGAAGATTTTCCAAGTTTCAGCTATCACCTGGTGTAGCCGCAATCTCAAGCCAAGAGTCATGATCTTTGTACCCTTGGCAGGAGAAGATAGTGCAATCACGTAGCCTGTATGCAATCGCATCTCACACTTGTAGCCTCAAGAAGCTATGATCGATGGTTTGAGTCTGCGATAGTGGGACATGAGTACTTGGTATGGGCATAAATCGACTCCAATGTTGCAAATTCAGCCATTTGTCACCCCTTTCTTGATAGAATAAATCCTATATAGTGTGATAGCTTAAAATTGAGACTTGTGGATGACTTGGGAGCTAGATTAACAATTATTTTCACCATTATCTTCTAATATGAGGTAAGAATTCACCCTTTTCTTTGTGAAATTTCTTGATTTATTATTCAAAACCCCAAAACCTTTAGGGCTTGATTTTATCCCCAATTTTGCTTGGTTTTCACCCATTTTAAAGGGAATGATTCCTTCAGCTTGATAATATGTTTCATTGGTTTTGGAAATGTAATTTTATAAGTGGGACACACATGAGATTTTTGTGTATTTTTGTACCTGAGGCACAATGGTCCAATATGGATATCATTATTCTCATTTTTTTTAGTAGAATGTGCTTTTTATAGCTTGTCATCTTGAGGAGGCTACTATAAAGGGAAAATGGTGGTTTAACAATTCATTGAGCTTTTTTAGAGTCAAGGTAGGCAAGGTTTATCCCTTGTTAGATTGAGCTATCTCGTAGTATTCTTATGATATTATGTTAGATTTGGTATAGGTTTTAGGTGTTGGATTTATAAAATGCAATGCTTGGGTTAGTCAGACTATTTAGGCTAATTTGAAACTATTTCGTTGAAACACTTGACTTATTTCCTTATGCCTTACGTGAATTTGACTTCATTACTTATGTTTAGCATGAGAATGACTTAGATTACTCAAGTTAGATAAAAATGCTTTAAACACTCATGCTTAGAGTATGATTGGCCTTAGTTCCTTCAATAAGGAAGGGTGTATTAGTTTTCATTGAACTTAGTTAAAGTGCTTGAGATAAATCTCTACCCTAGGGATAATTGTGGCTTGTTATACATCTAAGAGTGAATTTAGATACCTTAGCCTACCTCAAGGTTGAAGATTATATTTTGGAAATTTAGAAGTGGACTCTTTGACCCATCTTATGTCAAGAATTGATTATTAGTTCTCTTTAAACCTAGACCAAGAGAATGTCCTTTTAAGGAAATATTGAGGAGCCATTTGAATTAATTATGGTGATAATGACATTAGAAGTAATGATCATAGACTAATTTATTATATTGTTGTATCCTATGGTGAGCTATGGATCATGTCATGGTAAGTGAGGGAAAATACTATGGATTTCTCTATGAATGTGCTATGGATCATACTTTGATAACTATTGAAGATTCAAATGATAAATTATTTTATATGATAATTATAGGCCATTAAATACACTATTGATAAGTCATTTCTCATGATATTGCTTATGACTATGATCATACTAAGAAATTATGCTAGTAATTATGCTAGAAAACATCCCTATTGATGATACTAGAACTTGAGACATGAATTATGTTAGAAGTCATGCTTATTGATTATATGGGCAGTTATGCCATTAATTATGCTTGAAATCATGATGCATGACTTATATGATCACTTATGCTATTGATTTTCCACAGACTATGATACGGTTGCTGGTTTGAGTTCGTATATTAATATTATTTTTATATTAATTCTTGGCAAGGCTAGAGGATGATTATGATGATATATTGAATCTCAATAATGCCGAAGGATGATTATGATGATATATTGAATCTCGATAATGCCGAAGGATGATTATGATGATATATTGATACCTGGCAAGTCCAAAGAATGATTATGATGATATATTGATGCCCGACAAGGTTGGAGGATGATTATGATGACATAGTAATACCCGAAAAGGCCAAAGAATGATTATGATGATACTTTAATATTCGACAAGGATGGAGGATGATTATATTGATATATTGATACCCGATAAGGCCGGAGGATGATTATATTGATGTGCCTAAGTGCACATCTACCGGTTCGATTCTGGCTATGCATTATGTATATATATATATATATACTTATATGTAATTGGCTATGAGATTGATATTAGGGGTGCTAGTTATAGTTCAAAAGTGGTAAATAATTATAAGGTGGTATAATTGACGGTTAGTGATAAGTAAGGATTAATAGTGGATATTGTTTAAGTGACAAATACTGACTAGTTGGACAACGTGGATTAATTGGTAATGATGATTAGTTAATAAATGATGTTAGTTGAAAAATGATGGTTGTCTAATAAATGGTGATTAGTTGATATGTGGTGAATAGTTTCTAAATGATGACTAGAGGTCATATGACTACTAGTAATCAAATTGAATTAGTTAATAAGAGTTGGTTAGCTAATAAATGGTCACTAGTGAGTGTTGATGATAAGGTTGTTATATGTTGGTAAAATTATTGGAAAGTCAGTACATTGTCAAATGTTTGTAAATGACCTATTGGTGATAAATTATGGAATGATGATTAAATAATAAGTTGGTTATTCATGAGCAATGAATGATATTTTTATTCTATCTTTCAGTGTACTCTCTAGGTGTATGGGATTTTGTGATGAGTTATTTACTTTCCGCACTAATTGGCATATGGGAGCCAATTTTGTTGTTTATGATTCCGTGTGCTATGCCCTGTGATGTGGTATTATTTTGAGTTATTTACTTAGATTGCACAACAATGTTGGCATGTTTTGATGCCTTGTGTTATATTGTTATTCCGGTTAAATTACTTAGTATAAACAACAACATTGGAGATGATTCAGGTCTATTTTTGTACCTTGACTTAGTTATATTGTTTTGCATTTTATCATACTTATATCATGATTTAGCTCAGGTGGCTGGTGATGTCTACTGAGTACCCGTTGTTTTGGTACTCATACTACATATATGTACCTTTTTTATGTAGATCCAAGTACTAGCTATCGTCTTTAATCGTTCATCGTGCGGTGTTGATTATCCAGAGATAGAGTGAGCTCTTGAAGTCAAAGTCACCTATTTCCATCTATTTTTTTATATTAAATCTTTGGTTATCGAGACAAATGTCGTTTACTATTCTAAGTCTCTGAGTTTTATTATTATTAGATGCTCTTTTACTGGCTCTACCAGGTTATGGGATGGTATCTTGTATTGACTATTTTATCTATCTAGAACTCTTTGCTTATTTATACATGTGTTGTTCATTTTGCCTATGATAAGCCACTTTCTACTAAGTTAACCTATTGTGTTTAGCTCTGGATCATGATTTGGATTACCTACTAGCAGGTTAGAGTAGGTGCCATCATGACTCATAAATTAGGTCGTGACAGTAACTCAAAACCAATTGGTGAAAATTCTAGATAGAAAAATCAAGTTATTTAATCTAAAAGTCCATGTCATAATCATTAGAGTTGGTTTTCATTTTTAGATAAGTTTTTCGTTTCTCCGTTTTTAACAGAAGACATTCATTGTCTTTTCTTTCTTCTCTATATTTCTGTTTTTGTTCTTTTGAGTCTGTCTCCTAAATAGAAAATCATTATCATTTTTCTCATGTCTTTGAATCAAGTCCATGTCAAAACAAGTGAGAAAAGATTACAAAAAGTGCTATCAACTTCTTCAATTTCACAAAGAAAGACAAAAGGTTAGCACATGAAAGAAATATGATTTTGAATCGAAAAAAGGAATGCAGAAAGTTTTATAAATAGACAAGTTTTAGGATTCATGGAAATACCAAGGTTCAAAGGGTTCATCCAAGTGACATATCAAAACAAAGATATTGTGTATGTTTCAGAATCACTCTTAATGATTTGAGTTTAGATCAAGGGTGAAGCGAGGCATGGGTCACATGTCAACAGTTTGAATCAAGTTAAATCTGACAAGTGTAAGAATAAATGCCTCAGAAGCTGAAGCCACAAATGAGCCAGCATGTTTTTATACTCACAAGTTTTCTTTTTATGAAACAGGAACACATATTACCTTAAACAGAAGGGCTTCAAATCCTAAATAGAAAAAGGTACAACTCCTCACATCTACAAACGCAAGAAATAATATTTTTGCACAATTTTGGTAATCACAATCATGATAAAAACTCATCATCCTATACCCCTAAGAGACGCGCTTCCTTATCTGGATAATACAAGTTTTGTTCGTTAGTTGACACACTTTCTAACTTGAGCCTTTAATCCTAAAAGATGCACTTTCTGGTCGAGTCATTCTATTTAACCCCTAGGAGACACATTTCTTCAACTGGGTATTTTAGTTTTCATTTGTTAGGTAACACAATTCCTACCTTGAATCTCTACTCCTAGAAGATGCATTTTCTAGTCAAGTCATTCCATTTAAACCTTAGGAGAAAAACTTCCTTGTCTAGGTATTTCAAGTTTTCATTTCTTAGGTGACACACTTCCTAACTTGAACCTTCACTGGAAGAACTCGCATTTTCTAGTCGATTCCTTCCATTTAATCTCTCGGAGATGCACTTACTTGTCTGGGTACTTCAAATTTAGTTCATTAGGTGACACATTTCCTAACTTGAATCTTTACTCCTAGAAGATACATATTATATTCGAGTCATTCCATTTAACCCCTATGAGATACACTTCCTCGAGTGGGTATTTTAGTTTTCATTTATTATGTAACAAACTTCCTAACTTGAACCTCTACTCCTAGATGATGCACTTTCTAGTTGAGTCATCCTATTTAACCCTTAGGAGACACACTTCCTTGTCTAGTTATTTAAAGTTTTTATTTCTTATATGATAAACTTTCTAACTTAAACCTTCACTCCTAGAAGTCACACTTTCGAGTCGAGTCCTTCCATTTAACCCCCATGAGACTCACGTCCTTGTTTGGGTAATTCAAATTTTGTTCATTATGTGACATACTTTCTAACTTGAATATTTACTCTTAGAAGGTGTACTTTCTAGTCTAGTCATTTTATTTAACCCATAGGAGACGCACTTCCTTGACTGGGTATTTCTATTTTCATTTGTTAGGTGACACACTTCCTAACTTAAACCTTTACTCCTATAAGATGTACTTCCTAGTCGAGTTATTCCATTTAATCCCTAGGAGATGTACTTCCTTAATTGGGTATTTCAGTCTTCATTTGTTAGGTGATTCACTTCCTAAATTGAACCTTTACTCCTAGAAGATGCGCTTTCTAGTTGTTTCATTCCATTTAAACCTTAGGAGAGGCACTTCCTTGTCTTGGTATTTCAATTTTTCATTTCTTAGGTGACACACTTCCGAACTTTAAACTTTACTCCTATAAGCCACACTTTCTAGTTGAATCCTTTCATTTTAATCCCTCGGAGACATATTTCCTATTGGTATATTTCAAGTTTTGTTGGTTAGGTGATAGACATCCTAACTTGATCCTTTACTCCTAGAAGACGCATTTTCTAGTTAGTGTCCTTCACTTTAATTTTTAGGAATACATACTTCCTAGTCTTGGTCATTCAATTTTACTCTCAACAATGCATTTATTGGTTAGAGTCTTGATTCAACTTTGCATTATGCATTTTGTAAGTAATTGTGCTTTAGTTTGACACTCATTAAATTTTTTGATGATGAACTGGGGAAAAAATTTTATTCATGGTATTTGGAAATTTACTTTCTGTTTAGGACCCTCCTGAAAAATAGGATTTTATTTTTTTTAAAATAGGATCTTTCTTTATCAGAATCTTTGTTTGAGATAACTTATGTTCTAGTTTTGACTTTGAGTTCAAGAGCTCGCCTGGAGAATAGGGTGACAATTAGAAATTTTAAGTTAGGACCCCACATGTAGAATAGGGTAAAGAAATTGCAAGTCAGGAGCCCCCCTGGAGAACAAGGAGAAGAAATTGAAAGTCATGAGCCCGTCTGGAGAATAGGTTAAAGAAATTTAATGTCACGAGCCCGCCTAGAAAATAAAGTGAAAATTTTCAAGTTCAAATTAAGAAGTACCACCTGCAGAACATGGTTAATTTTTGAATTCATCTTCAATACATAATTTTGAATGGAGAAATGTCATGACCCAACCTAAGGCTTGGCCGTGATGGGCATCTCAAGTCCACCGAGGATCGGAGAGCACTCTCTTAAACTATTCGAATAGAATATAATATAATATGATAGCGAAATCCCTACCTCAAGCAACATATGATACGAAAATTCAAAGTCTATGATAGCCAACAACCGCCAATTAATAACCAATATCGATAACCAACCATAATACCTATTCCCACAGTAATGTCCAACAACGCCTCTAATAAAACCAAAAATAGTCTGGTCAGGACATTCCCCCGACCCTAGCCAGAAAAAAATCAAAAAATGGAAAGACCAGCCATAAGGAAATCCACGACATGAAATGGGGTCTTCCTAAGTATGAAAGCTCACCACTTCAGTCTGACTCACGAGCTTCCCCACCATTACCTAGTGACTGTGCATGAGAAGTAAGAGTATAGCCAGTTCTCACATCGCATGGGGATACAGCTTCTTAAGACGGTTAGCGGTTGGAGCGCTTGCATGTAACTCAGGGATAAAGGATAAAGTAATGCCATCATCCATAATATAGAAACAATTTAAAATCTAGTGCCCAACACCATATGAAATACACACACACACATAAATATATACCACATGCGGGAAAAGTAATAGGCCTTAGCATGAACCTTAAAACATTAACCTGGATTGTGTAGCTTGACCGACCTAAATCGTCACCCATAGGATATATGGGATCAGCTCCCCTTGTTAAAAGGACCCCAATGTCTGTTAGCTGCATGAATCAAAGAAAAATCGAGGGAAAACTAGAGCCATCAAGGAAACTAGTTGTCCCAAAATATATCAAGTGTGACTCATGCACACGTTGATCAAGACCAACCTCTCCTCGGGAAACATGAGTTTCTAGCATCAGTCTCCCTAGGACATCCACCTTAACGAATTTTCTACATAACCTCCTTTAAGCCCATAGTAGAACATTTAACATATAACCCAACCACCTATTGCAGGAGTTAATTATTAAGGCATCATTAGGTGGTATCATCATACCGATGATATCTGACAAACAATTGTTATTAAGCCATTACCTTGGGAATCCTTATACCCCATACTCCATTATTAAGATCAACTTGGGGTATTCTATTGTACCCCCACAAGGTTTTCAAAACCATCCTTAATCATTTTTTTATTTAAATAATGCATTAGTTTCAAAGAGAATAGCCAAATGAAATGATAATCCATATTCCAAAACCAATTATGCAAGTGGGTCGAGGTTGTTATCAATTTCTATGCCAAAACAAATTATTTGGGGAATCCATTGTACCCATAAATTCATTCACCATTCCCATGCACCCCAATGGGTGTAAAAACCAACAATTCATGCATAATAAATCAATATAAACCATGGAAAAACATTCAAACGATTTATATCCAAAACCCGCAACCCATAGTTCAAAACCTAACATTAAAACCATGAACAATAAATTGATTTTCATGCCATTAATAAAATACAAGTATAGGGAAGAAGTTACATGCCTTAAACACATGAGAATTAGAAAGTGATTCAGAGCTTGAAACCCAAAAGATGAACGTAAGAGGAAATCCTTAGCTCTCTGGAGGTTTTTAAGTTTGGTATTGGAATAATAGCCTTGGTATCATGAAAACTTATGGATATAAGTTAATATAGTATTTAAAGGCCGTTCATAGGTTAAAAGACTCCCATACCCCTCATTTGAAGTAATTAAAACAAAATTGATTTTTACATAGGTCTGTGGCATGGACCTTATCATAAAGGCTGACCTTCGTGCTACGTACCCTAATGCAAAGACTATCTTATGTGTCACGGACCCTAGTGTAAAGGATTCCTTCATGACACAGGGATATCCCAGAGGCTCACTGTCTCTGGGGTCAAAAACCACCCTGAACCCCATCAAAAAATTATGAAACTCTTCCAGGACACCTCTTTAACATACCTAAGTACAATTTGAGTAAAAAAATCAATGCTTTAAACTCAGGAAGACTAAAAATAAAATGCTCTAAATTTTTTAGGGTGTTACATTATCCCTTCCTTAAGATCATTCATCCCTAAATGATGAGCTAGGACACTTTTCGCACGAGAATAGGAATATTAAACCAGAATCAAATGATAAATTGGGATAATAACAAGAAAGATAAAATTCATACCTTAAGCTCCTTCGCCTGACACACAAAGGAAGAATGGGCACTTAGCTTTCATATCTTCATTTTTTTCCCAAGTGGTTTCTTTCACGTTATGGTTCCTCCAAAGGACTATTACTGAAGCTACATAATTTGTCCTTAACTAACGAACTTGTCTATCCTTGATCTCCACCGAAACTTTCTCATATGACATGGAATCCGAAATACCAACACTCTCAATAGGCACCACCAAGGAAAGATCCTCCAGCACTTCTTCAACATAAACACATGAAACACAGGGTGGATAGAATCCAAACTTACAGGCAATCCTAGCTCATAGGCAACATTTCCCATTCTCTTTAATATCAAACAGAGACCAATATAATAGGGATTGCGCCTCTCTTTCTTTCAAAATCACATCACTCCCTTCATGGGAAACACCTTAAAGAACATCCAATCACTAAAATCAAACTCCAACTCTTTTCGTCTCATATCTGCATAGGACTTTTGGCAAATTTGGGTAGTCTTATGCCCATCTCAAATTACCATTACCATTTTCATAGCTTGATGAACTAAATCAATACCAAACAACCTTTCCTCAGCATCTTTGAACCACCCAATAGGAGATCTACACCTTCGACCATACAATGCCTCAAATAGATCCATACCAATGCTGGAGTGATAGCTATAACTGTATGCAAACTCCACAAGAGGTAAATGATCAACCCAACTACCACTATAGTCAATTACACAAGCCAAATATATATCTTCCAAAGTTTGGATGGTCCTGTCCCCTTGTTCATCCGTCTTCAGGTGGAAAGTTATGCTAAGGTTCCCTTAGTCTCTAAACCTCATGGGAAAGACCGTAAAAAATAAGATGAGAATTGAGTACCACGATTTGATGTGATGGAAATTGGGGATCCATACAACTTAATGATTTCCTAAATAAACATCCTTTCATAGTCCTAAGCTAAATAATTAGTCTTTACTGGCAAGAAGTAAGAAGACTTAGTCATCCTATCCACGATTCCCCAAATAGAATCAAACTAGTTCTGAGATCGCGAAAGGTTGGCAACAAAATCCATATTAATCACTTCCTACATCCACATAGGCAACTCAATTTCTTGAGACAACCATCCACCAGGCCTCAAGTGCTCCACCTTCACTTGTTGACATACTATGCACTTTACCACAAAGTTAGCCACATCTCTCTTCATGCTATTCCACTAATTAATCTCCTTAAGATCATTATACATCTTCGTTGAACCAGGATAAATTGAATAATACAGCTCATAAGTTTGGGCTAATATTCTTCTTTGTAGTACATCCACATCGAGAACACATAACTTCCCTCGGTATCTCAAGTATACCATCACCGCCAATATCTAAAGCCATCACCTTCTGCTTACCTATATCATCCTTAACATGCATCAATATAGGATTGAACAATTGCATAACTATACCAGCATCTTTAGAATCTAAGAGACGAACCCCAAGATTAACGAAACGATTAATATCCTTCACCAAGTCCCGTTTCTCCTCATTCAAAAGGGATAAACTCCCCATAGATAATCTGCTAAGACCAATAGTAACCACGTTAGCCTTACTTAGGTAATAATGGAGACTCATGCCATGTCCTTAAGTAACTCAAACCATTTTATTTGCCTGAGATTTAACTCCTTCTGGGTGAATACATATTGCAGGATCTTATCTTACAAATAAATGTCAACATGGACCCCATATATATAATTGCACCAAATCTTCAATATGGACATCACTACTACGAACTCCAAATCATAAGTTGGATAATTCCTCTTATGAACGTTCAACTGCCTAAAAGCATATGTTACTACCTTTCCATAAAACATTAACACATAACCAAGTCCCACATGGGATGCATCACAATAAACACAAATCCATTAGTACCCTCGGGCAGGGTCAAAACTAGAGCAGAAGTCAATTTATCTTTCAGCTCAAAAATCTTCCCTCATAAATATCAAAACGTAGAAACTTCACCTTTTTCTAAGTAACCTACTTAAATGTATGGCAATCGATTATAAGCTTTCCATAAACCTCTTATAATAACCAGTTAAACCCAAGGAACTCCGAATATCAATTGGAGTCGTGGGTCTAGGATACTTCTTAACTACCCTAACTTTCTATGGATCCACAATGATCCCTTTAGTAGAAACAATAGGACCCAGAAAAGTAAAAGCATTCAATAAAATTCACACTTTAAAAACTTAGCATACAAGTATTGATATTTTAGGGCCTGTAAAAAATATAAAAGTGGTTAGTATGATCCACCTCACTCTTTGAATATACATAAATATCATCTATAAACACAATCATAAACTAGTCCATAATCTGATAGAATGCCCCGTTCATGAGATCCATAAATGTTGCTGGGGCATTAGTCAACCCAAAACACTTGACCAAGAACTCAAAATGTCCTTACTGAATATAAAAGGTAGTCTTAGGGATATCCTCCTCCCTAATCTTTAGTTGATGATAACCCGACTGAAGATCAATCTTAGATAAATACTTAGCCCCCCTAAAGTTGGTCAAACAAGTCATTAATCATAGGGAGAGGGTACTTATTTTCATCGTCGCCTCATTCAACTGGCGGTAATCAATACAAATCTGAAGAGAACTATCCTTATTATGCACAAAAATAATGGGGTCACCCCATGAAGACACACTAGGACCAATAAAAACCTTGTCAAAAAGATCCTTCAACCGCTCCTTCAGTTCCTTCAACTCAGCCGGAGCCATTTTATAATTAGGGATAGAGATGGGACATATGTATGGAAGAAGATTGATCCCAAACTAAATTTCCCTATAGAGACACCTAGAAGATCATCAGGGAAAACCTCTAGAAATTCACTATCCATAGAAACATACTGTAATGAAGGATCCTCCGAGTTAGAATGTTTCACTAGGACCAAACAATAAAGACTCCCCTTGGAAATTAATTTCCTCTAAGATATGATATGAACCTTACCTTAGGCACCAAAGAACTCTTTTCCCACTCAATAACAGGCTCGTTTGGGAATTTGAAAATGACCTTACGGGTCAGATGATAATGCTCAACTTACACGTCAATTTAAGTGCAAGATGATCATCGTCAATATATATACCCTACTTTGAAGTCGGGGTCTATTCCACGGGGAACAATGTGAATGGAAATCAAGTTACTTCAAAATAATAGATACAAGTTAAATCCAAACTAATGATACAAGAAGGTAAAAATGGGGGAGATAGGTATCTACACTAATGTTTCTTTTTGAGTTTTTCTAGTATAAATTTAATTCTATGAATAATTAGAGTTTTAACAGGTATGCATGGACCTTCGGATTATGCACTACCAAGGGAGTAGTATGTGGGTGCTAGCAATCAACATTAACTTAGTACATAAAATTTGGGTAGGTTTGGTTATAGATTTTGATATTAGTCTATCAACAAAACACCATACTTTCACCCATTGATTATTTCGAATACCTAATAGGTGTGTTCAACAATTGGTAACCACAACATCAATCTAGGCATTCCTATTTATAGGATGATACCCATGGTATAGTCAACCTCACATTCACCCTTATGACTAAGAAAATAAAAATTTAGCAAACTACACACACAATTTACTATCATTGCTTTGGTTTCCATATCCCTCTTTTGAGGATGATATGGATTCCTAAACTTTACCTAAAACCTTTTTTTGAAGATGGCCTTGGGTTTTCTAAAGCATGGAGCTTTTACTCATTATACCCATATGGGTATTTGGGGCTTTCACCCATCAAACCCTAACCAAGTTAGCATAGCAATGATAAACCCCATAAATATGAACTACTAAGTAGAAGCTAATCAATAACAACACACACACATCTTAACCCTAATTCACACATAACCCTAAGAGGGAGATCTAGCTATACATAAGATAAATAAGGATAGATATACCCATAATCTCCATTGAAGTGATTTATTGAAGCTTAAGTAAATTTTACTTTAAACTTAGCACTCCCGTAAATCAACAATGGAAGTGAGCTAATCTTCCCCTTAGAAAGTCTCTAATATATTCTTTACCCAATAATTATACAATATTTTGTTCTCCAAAAATGGAGGATATGAACCCAAGAGATAAACCACAAAATTGAGGAAGATGGAATATGATACATAAAGCTAGGGTTTGAATCTTTTTGTCAAAATTGGGATCAGCCACATGCATTTCCAATTTTGCCCTTAGGCTGATTTCTTTTGCTAAGCCGTGATCATATAGGTTCGGCTGCGACCGCGGTTATGCGACTGTGGGTAACTTTCATAATCACGGTTGAATGACTTTTGCTTGACTACTGCGATCGCGGTTAGTAAACCGCGACCGCAGTACCTGAGGTATTTCTGCTCCAAGTCTTCAGCAACACTTTTCTTTCTCCCTTTTGATTATTTTCAGCTCCGATCCATATATTTTGATCTCCTCAACTCTAAGCCTACAAAGAGTAGATATTAGTGCATTTTATCACCAATATATCTCATTATTTCATTCAAAACAAGGTAATATGCACAAATGTTTAGTGAGAATGAGTGGTAAAATCATCACTCATAACCACCCCTAACTTAAAGCATTTGTTTGTCCTCAAGTAACACTACCTCTTACCATGAGACAACATTTCTCTATGCCTAAACTTTATACCTTAAAGCTCACAATGACTTCAATTTTAGTCGCAACCAAAAGTAGCTCATTGCATACAAACTAAGCTAGTTTTCACTACACCCCTCATCATAAGATACAATGCTCAAGGATATATAGGACTTCAAAAAGAAACCAAGAAAAAACATCCAACACTCTAGAGGTGACTTTCTCTCGACCATAATTTAGACATACTTTGTTTGCCTCATTCTTCGGAAGGTGACAAAATCACCTACCCCTACTTATTTCATAGGCCAATCCTCATAAGAAAGAAAATTCTACAAACTAAGCTACCAAAAATGCAACAAGAAATATCTATGCAACAAGTGTCATACCATAAGCTTGCCCCTATTTTCAATCATCACTATGAAAAAAGTATATGGTTGGAGATGTCAAAGGAATTTCTAAGCTTGAAATGTAGGTTCGGGTTAGGGTAGGATATCATTTGGTAATAACATAGATACACCCTTCGTTGAATATCTACATCACACTTTTTCAATTCAATTTTTGACTCAGGTCCATTTTTCTTTATTTTCTTTCTTTTCTTATGCCTACTTTTAGCTTCCTCTGTTCACCATTGTTCTTTCATTTATTTTTCTTGCAACTTACATCCAATTCACTTCTTTGATGAACTCATTCATTTTTTGTTTACTTATATTCATGATTTAGGCTCATTAGGAATTTCACTAACAATTTTGTGGCTTCACACTTTCTTCCATCAACCTTTACCACCCCCAACTTAGGCTTTTAGCCTCAAGTTACCTTTTCAAGTCCAAGGAGGGCTTGGTTTAAAATAGAGATAAAAAGAATAGATCATGGATTGTAAAGAGTTTTCCAAAGAATGGTCCAAAGGCTCAAAGTGGATACTAGGGATTATAATTATGCATGGATAGGCTTTTTAGTCTAGAGTAGGTTCCAAAATCCCAAAGGTGGCCTAAGGTCATTTCTCTAACCACATACAATTAAAATTAGTTTTAAAAGACTAACAGAGACAGTTCTAGATAACACAAGTGTACAAGAGATGAATACTAAAATCTCACCACACATGGAATGAAATTTACCAAGGGGGCTTAAATGTCCCTCCCGCAAGAGATAAAATAGGAGTATATATTTTTATTCATAAGTCAAAATTTGTAAAGCCACAAAAAGAGAAAAAGTTTTGTTACAACACTTCTCATATCCATACGCTTGATCTTTCAAAAATTTTGGATGGAGGGGTTGTTCATTTTGCATTAGCCTTTCGCACAATTTGCTAAACTATGGATACAACCAAAGACTTAGTTACACATTTAGGCTCAAAATGGGAAAACTACCCATATGGCTACTCAGACTTCGCCAATGGTGTACAAAGTGACCCCAACTTTAAAATATAGAATGCCACAAGTACTCAAACTTCCCTTGCATTTTTGACATTTATGCTACGGGTACTCAGAGTTCCCCTACATCTATGCCTCAAACCCAAACATGACACTTTACCCTTAAGAATATCGTCACTCAATCCATCATAGGGAAAAACTTGTCATGCATCATCAAAATTAAAATTAAAGTTAAAGTAAAAAGAGAAAAACTAAAACTAGAAGAAATACATGATAATCCATAAAATGTAGGCACCAATCGGTTGCCCAAATTGTAGCATTTCAAAAACAAAATTAAAATAATATCCAAAGCATCATCCCAAAACAATCACCAACATAAATATCCGAAAAACAATGCTAAAACAATACATATTCGGGGATACCCCCAACTAAGAGAATGTAGTGTCCATACTACAGTTGCAGGCAAGTAAGAGTAAAAGGGTCTCTCTAAATATGTACCAAGATTTATCTTCTCTTGCTGACTTGGCATCATCACCACCAGCATCATCAGCTAACCACTCAACAGAGGCCTCATCTTCGCTATCCAATCTTAGTGAAGGTACCCGCTAGTTAGGTTTGAGAACTTTGAAGATGCCTTTCACCCCTTCCACGGCTTCTTCAAGAATTTATATCACTTTTTCTCTCTTTACTATTTTTTCTTGTGAATACTTGAGGACCCTGTGTGATGTGGCTAGGGCTGAGTAAGCTCTCTCCAAATAGGCAACAGTGGCTCCTTTCTTCTTCTAATCCTCCCTATATTTCTCATAGTTAGACTGAGCTACGTACGAGTAGCGAGAGGTGGAGGACTCTCCCAGTCCCTGAGGCAGTCTGGACATTAGTTCTCTCACTACTTATATCTGACCAGAGATATCATCGAAGACGGTGACTAATAAGGGTCTACAAGAGTCTATGTCCTCTTGGGCAGATTTGCTCTAGTCTATTTTTCTCTTTTTTCTTTGACCTTGGGAACCCTCACCTCTAAATTTGAGTAGGAAGATGTGGGGTCCCAAGGACACCTATGTATCTATAGCATACTCCTCCACTTGTGCTCTTCTGCATAGCTCTATTTAATGGAAGGGAGTAGAAGATATGTACCTTCATGATTTCTGAAGTACCTCTATTTTGAATGCACAATCTTTCCCACATATAGGGCGATGCCCAATAGAAGAAAGGACACCATTCAAGCTCGCATTTTTGTGATAATGGTCATATGAGTACACAGCGATACTCGTCTACAGACGATATTAACCCAAAGCCTAGCCTTAGCTATGAAATAATTCATCAGAATGTCTCTCTTAGTGGTGGCCCAAAGAACCTCTTTTCCAGAACATAAGATGTCCGCCATCCAAGTCCCAGGTACATATGCTTTTGCATGAAACTACTCTATGTCAGCATTCGAGAGCCCATATACCTCATTGATCTGCTCTTTCCCAAAGCCCAATTGCCTCTCCCTAATTGACATTATCAGGTTTGTGAAAAAGAATAACCTTAGGTTAGCATAGAATTCACGTACCCAATACTCACTAGCAACACAGGGGTCTGAGGAAAAGCATATCCACCCAGTCTGATTAAGTCTGGCATGAAAACTTAGGAGTTTTTCTTCCACTTTTTCTAAGTTGATACCCCTTTCAAGGAGCAACTTAGTTCTGTGCAGGTCTACATTATAGTAATTCTGGCATTATGAGGTCATGAATCTATTGTTTTCAATTTTTTCCATCCTTAAGGTGGCTTAGTACCTATAAATAAGACATTGTAGACCATCATTATCACTATCACACTCAAAAACATGCTAGATTACCCAAATAGACTCACGTAGTAGTGCGTTAGGAGGTTTTATGAGAGGAAATAGCTGTACAAAAAAATTTTATTTCTATAGACACTGCTTTCAGATATGGAGATCGCAGGTCAGTGACCGCAATTACGGTACCTGAGAGCATAGTCGATAGTTTTGTAGTTTTCACCAAAACCATAATTTTAACCCCAATTTTGTGTTCAACTAGGCATCTAAACATTATAATTAAATAACTTAAGCCTAGACTTCATAATTATAACCCCAACCTTGAAATATTTAAAGCTAATTCATAGGGGCATTGAATCGAACACATGGTGTACACATTCCTTTCAACCATTTAAGGTTTAAATCTAGGTACTTAAGACTTCCTCATCGCTTTAGGTATGGTCTACATGCACTCTACCCTTCTCAGATCCCACTAGGTGGGAATACACTGGGTATGTTGTTGTTGTTGTTGTTGTTGTTGTATGTATTTAGTATTGAAAAAGATATTGCATGCCTTTCCCTAAAATATTAGTTCAAAGCATATAATTACATTAAGAACAATGAAAAAAAGACAATATACCAAGTTTTATGATGCGAATGGAATGAACTGACACTTGAGTAGTCAATGCAATGCCAAAAATTGGAGAGAATTTTGAGAGAAATTGAGATAGGAGAATGGGGAAAATGGGCATTCAGATGGTCATTTAAACTTATTTAACCATGATTGCACTCCTAGCTACGCGTTCATGGTCATGTGGCCTTCACGATTGTGGTGGCACGAACCGTGGTCACAGTAACTGAGACCAAATAACTAGGTTTCCTGAACTTCATGTTTAGTTCAACTTGGCAATTTCACATGTTCCATTTTTAAATTCAATAAATATTCCTCTTTGCACCAACATTCCATGGATTATACATGCATAAAAAACAAAAAAATATACTCTACCATACATGAATTAAAAAGGATATGTGCCATTTTTCGTGGAATAATGGGGTGCCTCCCATTGAGCGCTTGGTTTAACATCGTACCACGATGGCCTCATCACTCTTTTTGTGCTTCCACTTAGAAGATTTGAATCTCCATCCTAGATTTCTTTCAATATGCAATGTGCTTCAGTGGGATAGAAGATTAAAATCTTCTAAGATAGGCTTAAAAGAGGTGATGAAATGGAAAACAAGCTTTGATCTCACTATTTTGAAGATTTTAACCTTTTACTCAACTTTACGTCAAAATTTTGATTTGGATCCTTGGGTAAAAGTGTGCACATCAATAGGACATTCCTTGAACTTTGAAAGTTGAGCATCTTGACCAATGATGGATGGGGCTCCATGTGCTCCTTCAAAATGTCAAACTCCAAATTATATAAGTCAGACTTTGTATCCCCGACATTCACCATTAGATTAGAAGGATAGATCCTCATCACATCCTCTAATTAATATGTTGAAAAGTGGTTTGAACGAGGTCCAACCCCTAATTTTGGGTTATCCTCCTCCAAAGCATTTTTACCCCGAAATAAGCTATAGTCATCATAAGAGATTTGTATGGATTCTTCTTTTGACTTTTGTATCATTTTTTTTATTTTGGCTTCTTCTTCCTCATATGATTTGGATGGTTTGGAAGTCAGCGAGGAGTCTTTGCTACCAAGCCCATCATCATATCTTGGTTTATCTTTTCGATAAACCTCCTTTTGGGAAATGGGCATGGTAATGAGGTTTGCAAAAATTATATCCTTGCCTAATTCCTTTGCCTTGACATTTTCCCTTTCGAACACCCCTAAGGGTTGATACATGTCTTGAGCATTCTCCCCATCTATAGTTACCCAATCAAAAATGGTTTGAAGCATTGCTCCAGGACCAATAAGTATGATTTATTGCTCCTCCTTCTTCTACTCATAAGACCTATCAATCTTATAAGAAGAACTAGCAATTTGGTTAGTATAATAAGGGAAGGAGGTATTTGGAAAATTATCCCAATGTCGATCTCGACCACTACATAATGAGCATCTATACTCCCTATAGGATTTAGATAGTGGGTCCATCTCATTCCAAGGAGTATAGTTATAATCTCTCCTAAAATGTGGTCCATCATAGATTAGACATGGGTCATCACGATAGGATTCCCAAGTACCAATATCACATTTGATAGGAGATGCCATAGAGAAAAGTAAAAATAAAATAAAATCTACCTACAAAGAAAAATCATAAAGAAATATATACAAGCTTGAATTCAAGCAAGTAAAAAAAATTTCAAACTAACTCAATACGCCAAATTTTTCCCGGACAACAGTGCCATTTTTTGATAACGCTCAAATTATATGTCAATTTAAGTGGAAGGAGGTCTTCCTCAATATATTTACCCAACTTTGGATTTGCAATCAAATCCATGAGGAAAAATGTGAGTTGCAATCAAGTTACTTTGAAATAATACATACGAGTTAAATCCAAACCAATGTTACAAGAAGGTAAAAATGGGGGAGATAGGTATCTACACTAACGTTTCTTTTTGAGCTTTTCTAGTATAAATTTAGGGCTACAAATAATTAGAGTTTAATAGGTATGCACGGATCTTGTGATTATGCACTACTAAGGGAGTGATATGTGTGTGTTAGCAATCAACATCAACTTAGTAAGTCAAATATAGGTAGGTTTGGTTATAGATTTTGATGTTAGTCTTTCAATAAAATAAAAACTCTCACCCATTGATTCTTTCGAATACCTAATAGGTGTGTTCAACAATTGGTAACCATAACCTCAATATAGGCATCTCTATTTCTAGGGTGATACCCATGGTATAGTCAACCTCACATTCACCCTTAAGTCTAAGATAGTGAAAATTTAGAAAACTACACACACAATTGTCTATCATTTCTTTGGTTTCAATATCCCTCTTTCAAGGATGATATTGATTCCTAAACTTCAACCTAAAACCCTTCTTTCGAAGATGGTTTGGGTTTTCTAGAACATAGAGCTTTCACTCATCATACCTATATGGGTATTTAGGAATTTCACCCATCAAACCCCAACCAAGTTAGCATAGCAATGATAAAACCCATAAACATGAACTACTAAGTAGAAGCTAATCAATAACAACCCACACACACTTTGATCCCTATTCGTTCATAATCCTAAGAGGGAGATCTAGCTATACATAAGATAAATAAGAATAGATATACTCATAATCTCCATTGAAGTGATTTATTGAAGTATAAGTGAATGTTTCTTTAAACTAAGCACTCTCAAAAATCAACAATGGAAGTGAGCTAATCTTACACTTAGAAAGTCTTCAATGTATTCTTCATCCAAAAATTTACAATGTTTTCTTCTCCAAAAATGGAGGCTATGAACTCAAGATCTAAACCTTAAAATTGGGTAAGATGGAATATGATACATGAAGCTAGTGTTTGGCTCTTTTTGTCAAAATGGGGATCATCCACGTGCATTTCAAATTTTGCTCTTGGGCTGATTTCTTCTGCTAAGACCCAATCATACGGGTCTGGTTGTAACCATAGTTACGCAACCATAGGTAACTTCTACGATCATGGTTGAATGACATTTACTTGACTTTTGCGATAGCGGTCAACAGATCGCGACCGTAGTACCTGAGGCTTTTCTGGTCTAAGTCTTCAGTTGCAATTTTCTTGCCCCCTTTTGATCATTTTTAGCTCCAATCCATATCTTTTGATCTCCTCAACTCTATGCCTGTAAAGAATGGATATTAGTGAATTTTATCACCAATATGTCTCATTCATTCATTCAAAATAAGTTAATGTGCATAAATATTTTGTGAGAATGAGTGGTAAAATTGGCATTCATCATCAGACAGTCTAAAGAGTTACAGTACAAATGGAGCAACCCATCCCTAAGATGACATCAAAATCTATCATATCTAATTTAATCAAATCCACCAAAGTTTCCCTACCACCAACAGATACCACACAACCCCTATAGATCTTTTTAGCAACATTCTAGTCAACCACAGGGGTAGAAATATAAAAAGAGTCTAAAATACAGTTAGAACCAAAACTAAAATGAACATCCATAAATGGGGTCACATAAAAAAGCTATACCCCAGATCAAGTAAACAGTACACATCATGTGAGAAGAGTTTTAACATATCAATTATGATATCAGGAGATGCATTAAACCCTTAACTGGTAGTAAGAGCGTACAGGAGATTTTGATCAGTTTCGATACTAGATGTGGCATCCTTAGTGTAGGAGCTCATGATATGGCAACAAAAACCTTATTAGCCTCAGTAGCAAACCTACCCCTAGGCTAATTCTCAGCATATGTCTTAGCTAGCCAAAATTGAAACACTGATTCCTTCACTCAGTGTAGAAGTCATGATGCAACCGACCACAAAGTCTGTAAGGAGGATATAATAGAGCTGATTGGGCCCCATTGGCCTGAGATTGGGAACCTTGTTCCCTAGAACAAATACTACTCTAAAAACAATGATCTCCAAATAGCTTTGGACAAGGTGCACTAGCTATAGAATAGGAACCACAGTTTCCCTACTTCTTATTAGACCATTTCCCTCAAACATACCACTTTGCTACTGACTACCAAATTCAATTACAAAAATTTCTAACTCTACCTCTCCCCCACCTCTACTTTCTTTTTCTTTTCCTCTTCAACCTGTTGTATATACACCATCAGTCGAGAGATATCCATATCCTTATTCAACAAGATAGGCTTTCTCTCCAGAATCAACTCATAAGACAAATTGAAAATAAATTTCCTCATTCTATCCCTCATATTGGACACTAGCTCAGGAGCATATCATGACAACTAGTGGAATTTCAAGGCATACTCCTTTACTGTCATCTTACCTTACTTTAAATTAACAAACTTCTCAACGTTTACCTTTCTTAACTCCTAAGGAAAGAAGTCATCTAAAAAGGTATTGGAAAAGTCATCCCATAATTATACCTCTACATCATCACCCCTAGACAAATACCACTTTTCACATCATTGGTATGCTATGTCCTTTAACTAATAGGCAACTAATTCCACACCCTTTACATTAGAAGTATGTATAACCCAGAAAATATTCTCTATCTTATTTATAACACCTTGAGGTTCCTCCATAACCTTAGTACCAGTGAGAGTTGGAGGGATCAACCTCATACACTAACCAACTCTAGTAGCCTCAGATGAACGCCTAGCAATACCAGTAGAACCTATTTGATATGACTGAGATTTTACCAACTAGGTCAAAAGATGAATATATTAGCGACACTCAGCATTAGTAATGTCTCCCTAAGGTGACTAACTACGAATGCCACCAGATGAAGGAGGATCATTGGATATAGGTTGAAATCCACGAGGGCAATCAGAAGTAGTGACCCTTGACTGAGCCTGTACCTTATAAGTTGGACGAGATTCATCCATATTTTCCTTAGATGGGACAGATGAGTTTCCATGAGATTTAGATTATTTATAAGGAATAATATCAAAGGCAAATAAATAAGAGTTAGAGAAATCCAAGACTTTAGACTCTATGGCTCATAAAATAAGACAATAAGAAGGGGAAACATTCCTAAATGTCTCGTAGCCTCTTCCTTATAAGTGTGGTACATTTCACACCCATCAAATAGACTCTACTTGACATGACTATGTGGACACACAATTGACTATGAACCTATGCTCTAATACTAACTTTATCACAACCTGATCTAGGGCCAGGCCATGACAAGTATCTTAAGTCCACCAAGGATCGGAGACCACCCCTTTAGCTAATGCGACTAGAATATAATATAACATTGGAATCCCAATATTAATAATGATAAGATACGAAAAATCAATGAGTTTATGATAGATTAATGTCCAACAACGGCCAATTAATAACCAATACCAATAACCAACCATAATACCCATGCCTAAAGTAATATCTAGCAAAGCCTCTTACAAAACCAAAGGTAGTCTGGTCGGTACATGCCCCCAACCCTAGACAAAAACAATTCCAAAAAAATACCAAACATAAGTATATCCACGAGATGAAATGGGGTCTTCCAAAGTATGAGAGCTCACCACTTCAGTCTGACTCATGAGCTGCCCCATGATTACTAGTCATTATATATGAGGGGTAGGTGTATGGTAAGTTCCTACATCTAATGAGTGGTAAAGTTACCACTAATTGATATCTAAATTTATGCACTACTATGGTTAAATTGTGTAAACAAGATGAATTTTTCATTTGAAATGTACTAATTCCCATGGTTTGTAGGTTTTATTGGTAATTGAAAGAAAAAAAAGTTAAGTAAGATAAAAAAAAAAAACAAAGCTAGTGCAAAAGATGGAAAATCCAGAGTAGGGATCAACCCTCAGTTACCATGATTGCGGTCTAAGGGTTGCAATCACTACTAGTTAAGACCAGGTAAAGCTATGTAATCATGATAGCGTCACTATAATCATAAGAGTTGTGATTGCAATCAACTAATGGAGATCGCGATAGTGTAGAAGTCTTCCAGGGGCAGATTGGTAAATTCACACAATTGGTTCCAATCCTCAAAAGTGTAATACCCTTACACCCTTGAGGCATATTTGTGCTAGAATTTAATTTTTGTATTGAAAAAACCCCTAACTTTAGGAAAGGAAGTTGGTGCATAATTGTCCAAGAGATTTTAGTTGTGAAATCAGATTAAAGTTTTGGAAATATTCTTATTTTATTATCAATGGAAACGTTAGTTACTAATTTGGATATAATTCCTTTGTCAAATCTCTTGAGTACCTAAATATTTATCTTGGTTTATGCTTGATTAGGGTGTTAAAGTGTATGGGTGTTCATTGTTAGTCCTAACTATTAGTTTTTAATGTGGGTGTTTTTACAAGTCTTGATTTAATTAAAAATTATGGGTGAAAACCCCAATTTGACTTGGATCCCATGTTATCCTTGAAAAAGGGATATGGGTGATGAGTAGTAGTGAGAAACTATTTGATACTAGTTATATCCTTAACATTATCTTAGAAATAAGGATGTTATATGTGTAGTTAGATTGATTGGCATCATCCTAGAAGTAGGTATGTTTTGTTGAGGTTTCGGATTGGTGAAATTGGAACACTCATGAGGTATTCAATACAATCCATGGGTGTATCTTGGTACTTTGTGGAAAGGCTCAAATAAGAGGTAAAATATATCCTACCCACATGTGCGACTAAGAAAAAAGCTAACCCTCAATCACCATGCGTGTATGACCCATTGGACAAGTATAACCCCAAGACTTTTCTCTTATTGAATTATAGTTAAGAATTGTAGCTCTCTTTTAGTTTCATAACATACCTTTATTTCAAACACATTTCAAATCATACCCCAAATTTAATTTATGTCTTTCTTTAAGTTTAGATTATGGGTCAATACTTAGTAGATTTCAACATACATAGTATTTGAAAGCTAGTTACACTTATCATGGATTTGACCTGAACTCAGGTTAGGTTATTATATTGGCAATGACCACCTTTTACAAAAATAATGTTATAAGTTGAGCATTTGCAAAAATAATGTCGTTATCAGGGGAGTGAAACTTAGATTTTGTTTGTGTGGTGTTGATATTAACTTTGAGTTCACCCATAGTGTTTGTTATTTATGTTGTTTATTGTTTTTGTTTCTTTTATAGCTGATTTTAATAGTGTACAGACATAATAAGTGAAGATGGAAGCAATGCCGGGACCTTTGATGGTCCCCTTGATGATGAGGACCACCTCCATGATACGGGATGTGGTAGTTCTACCCGCATCCCACCAAATAAAGGGAATGGAATATTCTATGTCACTAGTGTAATGTTCTACATGTTTCAAATGAAAGGTCTCTTTGGGTTAAAGCTCACGAAGACCCAAATCTATACTTGAAAAAATTTATGGAGGTGTGTGCCCCCGTCCAACATTGCTCATATCACACAAGAATCAATATGGTTACGAATCTTTTCATTATCTCTAAGGAGTGAGGCGATGTTGTGGTTGAGATCCCTTTTCACCGGGTCTATCATATTGTGGATCTATCTTACCGATGCTTTCTTAGATTGTTATTTCCCACCATCAAAGATGTTATAATTACAGGATGAAATCATAAATTTTTGTCAACTCGATGGAGAGCCCCTATATGAATTTTTGGAGAAATTTAATGAAATCTTATGCAATGTCCTAACCATAAAGTACCAGATAAGATGCTCCAACAAATATTCTATAGGGTGTTGGACCAACTAAACAAGACAATAGTGGACAATGTGATTGGTGGATCACTTGCGGGGCTTTCATATGGTGTGGATTTAATATTGCTTGAACAAATCACAAAGTAAAATAGGTGTGGCACACCCGAGATATCGAGGTTACCATGGGTTCTCCCATTGCCTCGATTGTGAATAAAGAGAAAAGAATGAAAGAATAAGAGAGAGAGGAAATATGATAAAAATGGTGACATAATTAGACCTACTTACAAATCATGTGATGGGTGAACCCACAAAAATAGTAGATGTT
The DNA here is from genome assembly GCF_002878395.1 of Capsicum annuum. NCBI lineage: Eukaryota > Viridiplantae > Streptophyta > Magnoliopsida > Solanales > Solanaceae > Capsicum > Capsicum annuum. Next base: position 95,328,890 of record NC_061121.1, read on the forward strand.
GTGGAATACAAAGGATATGATGAAGATGGGGGCAAAGACACTTTTTGAAAAAATTAGATACTTGGCAAACTATCCGGGGGGTTAACTCCCAGCCTATCAAAGGTAGGGTGGGAACCAAGGTTGGAACTATCATAATAGAGGAAGTAAATATCATGATTGTATGGATAAAAAGGGATTATGATAGATATGTTCCTTCCGTGATTGAGTGAAGAGCAAGGATTCAAATTCCATGGATCCCAAAAAGTTCAAAATTGAGGATGTGTTTGCTAGAATCTTGATGAGAGTGGATGGTCCAAAAATTAAAAGAAGACTTTTCTCAAATAAACTAAATGGTTGTATCGTACTCGGACTCAATCAAACAATTAGAGACCCAAATTGGCCAAATCTTAACTGCACTTAATGTTAGGCCTAAAGGTGGCCTCCCAAGTGATATGGTGGAAAATCCATAAAATGGTGCTCATGACCTAACAATATTCACCTCAAGTGATAAAGAACTTAGTGCATAAGAGTTTGGAGTCAAACAAAAGTCTCTTGATGATCAAATCAATGCAAAAAAAAAGTATGTGGGTGAGTGAAATGATGAGGATCCAAAGTCTCAAGAAGGGGATGATAAAAAACTAATGATACATGAAAAGATGGTTGATGAGGAGAGAACTCCTAAAGTAGTTGAGGGTGATGAACCACAATGTGACCCTTTGTATCCAATGACAATCCCTCTTCCATTCCCTCAAATACTCAAGAAAAAAAGAAGAATGTGAAATTCAATAAGTTTCTCGCAATGCTTAGCAATCTTTCAATTAATATACCATTGTTAGAAGGCATTCAAGAAATTATGGGGTATGCTAATCTAATGAAGAAATTTATGTCCAAGAAATGCCTTATGGATGGCGAGACCATTTAAGAGACCCATAGTTATAGTGCTATCATTACTAGTGTTATGGCGGAAAAGGAAAAAGTTCTGGAAGCCTTCCCAATCCCTTGCACCATTAGGACATACAAATTTAAAAAATCCTTGTGTGAATTTGGCGCAAGAATCAATCTTATGTCATATGAAATCTATCGATGACTTGGTTTGGGCAGTCCTACTTCCACAATAATGAGGCTCTTGATAGAGGGTCGCTCTATTAAAAAATTGGGTAAAGGTTATGTATGATGTCTTGGTAAAGGTCTATCGTTTCATCTTTCTGGTAGACTTTGTTGTCTTATATTGTGAAATCAACCAAGAAATACACATTACCCATGGGAGACCCTTTTTAGTGATCGGGAGAGCAACTGTTGATATAGAGCAAGGGGAAATAATTTGAGTCCAAAATGATGAAGTGTCCTTTCGTGTATGTAAAATCAAGAAACAACCCATGGAACTACAACTGGTGTCCATCGTCGATGTAGAGAACCTGTAGTGGATAAAGGGTCCCTCAAGGATCCAACTAGAAGATTGAACAACATCATGCCACGACATTAAACTAGGCGCTAGATGGGAGGCAACCCATCAAGCTATGAAAGTGACTCATATTCTTTTATTTTTTCTTTTTAGAGTAGCTTATATTTATTAAGATTGATCCATGCAAATTAGATACCCAAGGGGTTGAATTTGAATGATTTTGAGTTAGGAAAAGTATGGTGTATTGAGTAGAGGGTTGAGTAGTTGAAAATAGAGAAGCAGAAACAATTCTTAATTATTGCAATTGTGATGGTACGGGTTTTTCGATCACAACAACACGGGGTTTGTGATTGTGATCACTCACTTGCAACCATTATTATGGCTACTTTAAACATGAACAATCACCAAACCCCTACCATATTCCCTCTTTAATTATTTTTAAACTACTCCAAATTGTGCCCTTGTTGATAGCATCCAATTATGCATTGCATCCTCCCTGCATTCCTAAATCTGGTATGTGCTTAAAATTCTCTCTTTTGTACTCATATGTGGTCTTAAAACTCATGTCTTAGGAATGGCCTAAAATTATGATTTTCATGATAAATCCATAGTTTACGCATACTTGTTTGTGTGTTTGGTTGTTGTAATTGGCGTGCACATAACTGGGGAAGTCTTGAGTACCCAAAATCTTTTAAAATTAGGATATATTGCTTGTACACACCAAGTTTTCTGTAAAATTCCCAAATAAACAGTTTAGTTTATTTTCTCTTATTAAAGGATAGGCTCAAATGTTTAGGTGTTATGCTCCATGTTCATGTTATTTTTAACTTTTATTGAACACAAATTAGTAGGGAATGGAACCTTTGTTAATGTTTGAATAATTTTGCACATACCTCAGGTACCACAATTATGGTGCACAGAGTCATAATTATAGCATTGCATCATGATAACTGAGAGCATGTTCTAACTAGGCTCTCAGGAGTTGCAATCGCAATCCATGTAGACAGCAATCGCCAAACTAGTCAATTTCTTAGACCTTTTATTTTAGGTCTAACCATGCCTTATAAGTGTTTTGTTTAGTTCAATCAAGTTGGAAAACATGTTTTCTTCATATTAACCTTGATAACTGATGCCCGTTGTATGGATTCCAGGTAATTAATGGTAGAATATTAAACAAACTACTTCATGACCCTAAAAGTGAGGTTAAAATATTATGAAGATCTCATGAGGAAAAAGATGCAGCTTGAGAGAGGTATCGAGTTAGAAAATATACCTAAAAAGCTCCCAACTTTCCACGGGAGACTAGTAACTGGGAGATGGATATTCTTTACCCCAGAACCATTCCGAGAAAATGAGCACTGGGTGAGGGAATTCTATACAAATCTCAGCGTGATAGATCTCTCTACCATGTAATAAGAATCAAGGGAAAAGAAGTTCATTTTGGGGATGAGAAAATCAATGGAGTTTATGGGTTAGAAAATATAGACATGAGGTAATATGAGGCCAAGTATTGTGTCCCTGGGAGATGGTTGGTAGAGCATCTATGCCTTAGGAGGGAGGTCCCATGGGATACCACTAAGAATAAGATACCGATGAGTGACTTCACTGCTGAAGCTAGGATCTAGATGACTATTATTTATAGCAGGGTCTCTCCCACTACCAAACTAACAATTGTTGGAACCATTTATGCTCAGATGGTGGCCTACATCTTGGATAATATTTCTTTGAATTTTTGCCAGTGAGTGGTTATCGAGATTTAGCACTGCAAAATCAAAGATAGTCTCATGCTCATATTCCCATCCTTAATCAAAGAGTTATATAGGAGAGCTGGTGTTATTTAGTACTTGAAGGATTGATAGATCTCTCCCAAGACTCTCATTTACCCATTGAAGATCCAAGGAGAGAAAGCTCTTAGAAGGAATGAAAAGAGGAAGGTTGACTTGGGCAGGTCAGTGGAATATGATATAGATTCATACAGGCCATCCACAGTAGGGCCTCTTGATAAGATCTTAGTTAAGAGAAGGATAATCAGGGATCTTGTGTCAAAGCTACCTCAGAGGTTGGGAGAGCCTTCTACCACCCCTCACTCCTATGTTGCTTAGTCCAACTATGAGAAATATCTGGAGGACCAGAAGAAGTAGGGGCCACTATCTAATGACTTGAGAGAGCCTATTATTATTTACAAAATTCATATATAGATCTTAGAAATTCTCATAACAACAGGGAGGAAGAGGGAGATAAATTTTTCACGAAGATGTGAAAGGGGGTGAAAGGCCTATGAAAGGTCCTAAGACCCAAAGAGAGACTTCCTTCTCCCAGGGATGAGAGTGATGATGAGGTTCTAGAAGCATGGTCTAACTCTGAGGATGATAGGGATGATGTCGAGATTGAGAGCGATGACAATACTTGATGCGGTTGCAGAGAGAACCCTTTTATTCTTTTCTTATGTTTTAATGATTATATAGTGAGGTCACTACAAGCTTTTAGTTGGGGGTGCTCGTATCTATTGTATCCATAGTTATTTGACTATTCTATACTATTGGGATATTTGGTTGGATGTTCTTATTTGGTTTTTCGATGATTTAAATGATCATATTTTTTTGGGTTGTAATATTTGATCATTTTGATGGTTCCTACATTTTATGGATTAGTTGTCTATTTTCATTCATAGATTTTTAATTTTTATTTTATTCTTATCTAATTTATGATGATGTCGGATGAGCCTTTCCCTATGATAGATTTAGTGATGACATTCTTAATAAAAACTTATTGTTTTTGGGTTTGGAACCATAGATACAGGGGAAGTCTAAGTACCCTAAGCATTGGAGTTTTGGGAACACCTATATACCTATGGTGAAGTCTGAGTATTCATATGATTTTCCCACATGAGAGCCAAAATGTAAGATGATTGCATGGTTTGGTGCCATCAATAACAAATTTTGTATATGTAAATATGAAGCAAGCACCCCATTCATCTAAAAAATTTTGAAAACCAAGGGCATAGACTTGAATAATTTCGTAACAATACTTTACCTCTTTTTGTTACTCTAGAGTCCTTAGTTGGTAGTATATGGTAAATGCCTCCTTTTGTCTCTAGTAGGAAATACAACTGACCCTCCTTGAAAATTTTGCATGTCATATGTAGTGAGTGTGGTTGTTTACCTCTCATGATTACATGTATCATCTAGAACTAGCCCCGTTAGTCTTTCAAGGCTAATTGTGATTATACTTGGTTAGTGAAATGATATATGCCTTCTTTGTGAATATAGGAACCCAGTTTAGCCTAAAGAGTCTACTCGTACATAGAATAGTATCCCTAGTTTCCCATTTTGAGCCTTCAAACCTTTCTTTGGCAACCATATTACAAGTCTTGAACCTTTTGAATGTTTCCCCTCTTTTTAACCCTACCCTCCTTGAACTTAAAAATGCAACTTGAGGCCAAAAGCCTAAGTTGAGGGTGGTAAGTCTTGGAAGAGCTGACCTTGGGCCATGATATTTTAAGTGGATGCCTAAAAGCTAAGCAAAAAGAGAAAAAGAAAAGGTCAAAAATAAAGGATTCATTAAAAGAATGAAAAGCATAGATTTCACAAAAGAAATAAATTAGAAGAAAATGCTTTCAAAGAAATAGGCAAATCAAGGTAGTGAAAGTAGGCACATGTGTGAAGTTGGAAACAAATGAAATGGATCATAGTCCAAACTTTGATTGAATAGTGTGATGTAAATGTTCAAGGAGGGTGTATTCACTTTGTTCCCAAATGATATCATATCCTTTCATGAGCCTACATTAAAAGCTTGAAAAGGTCCTTCGAGATCTCCAATCAAGTGTATTCAAAGTAGTGGTAATTGAAAACAAGGGCATGCATACAGTATGATACTTGTTCTCATTGAGGGATTCTTTGTGAGAGTGAGCACTTGCATTTTTATCCCTTGTTGAATGATAGATACTTTGGTGTGTCGTATTTTCTTTTGTGAGGAGGCATGTAGACTGACTGTGGTGGGTGAAATTGTTATCTTTCAAAAATGAGGCAAAGGAGTGTAGTTGAGTCACTATCAATGGAGAGTAACTTCTAGAGAGTTAGTGATTGTTTGTTAGTTATTCTTTAAAGGCTTTTGCATCCTTGAAAGTGTGCTTTATGTTGAGAGGATTTGTGAGTATAGCCTTTCCCATGCTTTAAAGCTACTTGTTAGTTCTAATCAAGATCGAAATCCTTGTGATCATTTAGTCATATGAATGGGCTTATATTTGCATAGTCTCATTGAGTAAGAAGTATTGTTGCTTCATTACAAGCAAAGTTTTATGTTTGACGTGTTGATGAGTAGTAAATTTACCACTCATTGACATCCAAATTCGTGCACTACTATGGTTAAATTGTGTAAACGAGATGAATTTTTCATTTGAATGAACTAATTCCCATGGTTTGCAGGTTTTACTGGTAACTAAAAAAAACAAAGTAAAGTAAGATGAAAAGAGGACAAAAAGGGAAAAGTTAGTGCAAAAGCTGGAACATTCGAAGCAGGGACTGACCCTCAGTTACTGCGATAGCGGTGTGATAATCGTAATCGAGACAAATCAAGATCTAATCAAAGCTTGATGATTTGCAGGAGTTGCAATCGCGATCAGCTAATGGCGATTTCGATGGTGCGGAAGTATTCCAGGGGCATATTGGTAAATTCACACAATAGGTTCCAATTCACAAAAGGGAAAAACACTTATAAACTTGAGGCATCTTTGTATGAGAATTCAATTTTTGTATTGAAAGTAATCGTACCACTTTGGGAAAGACAATTGTTGCTAAATTTTCCAAGACATTTTAGTTGTGATTGAGATTAAAGATTTGGAATTATTCTTGTTTTGTTATTAATGGAAACACTGGGTTCTTATTTGGGTACGATTCCTTTCTCTAATCTTATGAGTAGCTAAATATTTATTTGGGGTTATGCTTGATTAGGTTGTTAAAATGTATGGGTGTTAATTTTTAGTTCTAATTATTATTTATTGATATGGATTTTGCTACAACTCTTGCTTTAATTAAAAGTTGTGGGTGAACACCCCAATTTGACTTGGATCCACATTATCCTTGAAAGAAGGATGTAAGTGATGAGTAGTAGTGAGCAACTATTTGATACTAATTATGTCCTTAACATTATCTTAGAAATAAGGATGTTATGTGGGTAGCTATATTGATTAGCATCATCCTAGAAATAGGGATGTTCTGGTGAGGTTTTGGATTAGTGAAATTGGCACACTCCTGCGGTATTCAAAACAATCCATGGGTGTATCTTGGTGTGTTGTTGAAAGGCTCTTATTAAGAGTTAAAATATAGCCTACCCACATCTTTGACTAAGAAAAGGACTAACCCTCAATCACCCAAGCATGTATGACCCCTTGGATAAGTATAACCGAAGACTCTTCTCTGATTGGATTATAATCAATAATTGTTGATCTCATTTAGTTTCATAAGATACCTTTATTTTGAACACGTTACAAATCATACCACCCTCCCCAATTTAATTTATGTCTTGATTTAAGTTTAAATTGCGGGTCAATACATAGTAGCTTTCAACATACATGGGATTCGAAATCTATTTACACTCCTCGTTGATTCGGCCTCAACTCATGTTGGGTTATAATATTGGCAATAATTGCCTTACACCAAAATAATAGTGTAACTTGAGCGTTATCAGCATCGTGTGGGGATACAGCGTCTGAAGAAGGTTAGCGGTTGGAGCACTAGTATGTAACTCATGGATAAAGAATAAAGTAATGCCATGATCCACAATACAGAAACCATTTAAAATCCAGTGCATAACACTAAATGCAATACATATATAGATATCACATGTCGGGAAAGTGAATAAGTCTTAGCATGAACCTTAAAATATTAACCTGGACTGCGTAGCTTGACCGTCCTAAATCGGTGCCCCTGGACTATATGGGTTAAGTTCCCCTTGATGAAAGGTCCACAGTATGTGTTAGCCACATAGACTGAAGAAAACCTGAGGAAAAACTAGAGTTATCAAGGAAACTAGTCATCCCAAAATATATCAAGTGTAACTCATGCACACGGTCATCAATACCAACCTCACGTTAGCAAACATGAGTTTCCAGTATCAGTTCCCTAGGGACATCCACCTTTATAGCTTTTCTACAAAACCCCCTTTAATTCTTTATTAAAATATTGAACACATAACCCAACCACTGATTTCAGGAGCCAATTATTAAGGCATCGTTAAGTGGTAACGCCATATCGACTATAGCTTGTAAGAAAATGTCATTAAGCCATTACCTTGGGAAGCCTTTACCCCGAACTCCATTATTAAACCAACTATTAGGATACCATTGTACCCCCACAAGGTTTTCAAAACCATCCATAACCATTTTTCCATTTAGACAATGCATTAGTTTCAAAGAAAACAGCCAAACCACATGATAATTCATATTGCAAAACAAATTATACAAGTGGGTCGAGGTTATTTTAAATTTCCATACCAAAACCAATCATTTGGGGAATCTATTATACCCTTAAATTCATTCACTATTCCCATACACCCCAATGAGTGTACAAACCAATAATTCATTCATAATAAATCAATAGAAACCATGCAAAACATTCGAACAATTTATATCCAAAACCCTTAATCCATAGTTCAAAACGAAACATCAAAACCATGAATAATAAACCAATTTTCATCCCATTAATAAAATGCAAGTATAGGTAAAAAGACACATGCCTTAAACACACGATTATTGGAAAGTGATTTAGAGATTTAAACTCGAAAGATGTATCTAAGAGGAAATTCTTAGCTCTCTTGGGGTTTTTAAGTTTGGGAGTGAAATAACAGACTTGGTATCGTGAAAACTGATGGAAATTAGTTAATATAGTTTTTAAAGGTCATTCATAGGTGAAAATCTCCTTATACCCCTCATGCCAAGTAATTAAAACAAAATGCACCAATTTTTACATAGGTCCCTGGCATAAACTTTATAGTGGAGGCTAACCTCCGTGACACGGACCTTGACGCAGAGAATATCCTTCGTGTCACGGACCCTAACACGGAGACTATCATACTTTACATGGAGATATCATGAGGCTCACTTACTTCGGGGTCCAAGACTACCCGAAACCCCATCAAAAACTTTTAAAACTCTTTTCGGACACCCCTTCAACATACCTAAGTACAATTTGAGTCAAAAATCAACGTTTCAAACTCAGGAAGGCCAAAAATAAAATTCTTGAAATTTTTGAGGGTGTTACTAGAAAGAATCTATTTTCAAGTTCAATTAAAAAAAGATAAGATATTTTGTCATTTTGAAAGCATTGAAGACTTATGCCAAGGGTCAAGAAAAGATAGATAAATAGGAATTTTGTAATTGTATTTATCTTTTTAACTTATAATTTTTATTTTGATGTAATAATAGAGCCACAGACCAAAACCTCGATAGAACCTCATTCGACTCTCCAACTTGATATAATCCTTCTTCTTTTTAACTTGTTGAACTACATGTGACCTGATTCCCTCATAATTCGGTAGAGATAGAATGCAAAAAAATAAGACTCAGTTGTATTCTATCCTTCTTTTTCTCCCTTTATAATAATAGTCGGGTCAAAATTTAGTCTCATTGTTTACTTCATTGCTTGCAAACACTTTTTATTTAAATCTAAAAAGGGACATGATGTAGATACATAAATTTGACCCACTATAAAAGTCAAATCAACTCAATCCAGTAACCTTACCATGCATCCCACCCATTTAATAATTTCCCCAGGAGAATAGAATCACCTCACCATCCCTTCCCAATACCCTAATCCAATATACCCCATCCACACCCAACTTATATTTTTCCTATTTAATAATAACACAAACCTCACAATACATACACAACTATATATACAACAACAACACAAACACTCTCACAATACAATGATACAGGGGCAAAAAATAGGAGAGGCAAAAATTAGTAGAAACACAGTGAGAAATAGAGAAGAATTAAGATGGAAAAACAATAATGGAAGAGCGGAGAAAATAAGGTAAGAATAGAGAAAGGAGAATTGAAGGAGAGAAAAATAGAGTAACAAAAAGACATAAATGAAAAGGGGGAGAAATCAAGAACTGAAGAGCTCTAATGAAGGAGAATTGGGTAGAAAATGAGAGAGAGATCAGGCAAGTGGAAAATTAGAGAGAAAAATAAATAGTAAAAGGAAGAGGAGAGAATCAGATAGAGGGAGAAGGAAGGGTGAACGAAATGAAGGAAAATAGCTTTTTCTGATGAAGTTCATTAGAATCGCCATCTCCACCAGTGAACCAACACCATTAACCCACCAGCTCCACCACCCACCCATAAAAACCAAATTCAGTGACCAAACCTGGAAGCCCATCATTTTCCATTGCAACCTGAACTCACTGGAGCTTAGGCAAAGCCACCTGATCCATCCCACCATAAAATTTGACCAAATTGTCATTGAAAAATTGACCAAGTCCCTTATATTCTTTGCATTATTCATTTATCAATCAGTATAATATTTCATATTTTTGAGGTTAGATTTGAATTTTATTTGATTGAATTTGGTGTATTCATTTGGGTTTCTTCTTCTTGGAACTTTCTGATCAGTCCAACCGCCAAGGTAATGGTTTCAGTTGAGAAATTTAGGGTTCTCTTTTTTGTGAGTTGAGATGTTAGTTTTTTTATTCTCAAATTCTTTTTTGTTAGAGCTACTTCTTCAAATAATTCTCCATCGTTGGTCCCTTATTTTAGGTTTTCATTTGCTACTCTATTTCTAAGAGATTTTTGCAATTGAAAGCATGCTTCAAGAGGTCATTTTTGAAACCTTCTTGATGAAATTTGACATGTAAATCTTGAGTTTGTGAAATTTTCTCTTAGTTTGAATTGAGTTTTGTGTTTTAGATGTTCATGGATGAACTTGTTGAAGTGTTATTTTTGGATTTATGTTAGCTTTTAAAGCATGTTGTTTGTTGGGTATTGAATGTTGAATTCGTTAATGAGAATTCATAGTATTAAAAGTAGATTATTCAAGAAGGAAATTGAATGAGTAGATTTTTTTAGATCAGTTTAAGGAGTCAAAAACATTTTTAAAAGGATTTTTAAATGTAACTTGGCACACCTGATTTATGTCAAGTGGCAACTCTAAGTTTATGTTTTAAAATCCTTTTCAAAATTCATTTTTATTTTTTCACTTAATAATAAAAACCCTTTTGAACTTATAAAATCATCTTTTTTGGTTAAAAATAGTGTGACAGTTCTCAGGGTAGGAACCCGAGCTAGTCTTATCAGCATCAGGGTCAATCTATTAGGACCATTTATGTCGCACTTCAGTTTACTAATGGGGTTCATCCCAGTTATAGTGATCATCCTAGCTAGAGTAGTAGTCAGTCTTTGAGAAATTCACCATTCTGGGTTTTTTAGTTAAGGTGGCTATTATTGGTCATCCAAATCATCTAAATACAGGGCCATGCCTGGGGCATATTGGTGACATCTAAACTACACCTCCCCTCAGAAGATAATATGGTCATCGTCAAAATATAGTAACCCAATAGAGGTTTAGGTCGAATCCCAAGGGAACTTGTGAAATCATGGCTCTCAACAATAGTAGTCAGCAGGAAGAATCAGAAAAGTAAATGAGGGGTTTTGTTTAGGGATCTCAAGCAAGTAACTATATCAACTTCAATTATAATCAGTCGTAGTTAAAAGGTAGGATTTTGTTCCCACGTCTTTTCAAGTCTGTAGGCTTATCATGCTTTGTTGAACCAACCCGATACTTTTCATGCATAATTGATAAGTTATGTACCTTATATAGTCTTTTGGATGAGCAGAAGTATTTCACCCTTTACCTTTTGAGTCTCAGGATGTCGCCTTACTAACCCTTATCTTAATCAAAGTTAAATATTACCTTTTGAGTCTCTCGTTATTAGATAAAAGTCAACCATATTACTTAGATATAACCTAGAAGCATGGATCGATAGTTAAACCCTAAATTCTTGTTGTCTTTATCTTTTCCTAGTCACTACTCCTCTTTTGGAGTAAGTAGAAATATCTAGGTGGGATCCTAACCTGTGCAGCCATTAAGAAAACTGTTATAATAAAGATAAAGTAATGCATGCATGGGTATTAGTTCAGAAAAACAACAACACTTCCCCTACTTTGTTAATCCACCAGGGTTTCTACAACCCTAGCTATGGGTTTTAGCCGCTCATACTTGTGAAGAAATCAATATCATTCATAATCTAAAGCATAAATGAAATCACAATGATAAGAAGTAATAAAACCCACAACTATAATTGAATTAATGAACTAAAGTCAATACTAGAGAATCCCAAGATCAAAGTCGAATCTTGGAATCAAAATATGCTTATGAGTATCAGAAGTGCGTAAATCCTATTAAAACACATAAAGAGTATTTATAGTACATGAAGAAATCTTAAAACTAAAGCTCGAATGAAATAGGAGAAAGCAGGGATGGTGGCCACATGTGGCTTGTACTTGCACCCTGACCCTAGGCAAAGGTAGTACCTACGGTCAGCAGAGTAAGCGCAGGTATAGGGCGCAGGTACCTGATGGAAAAAATCCTGCAAGTCAGCTCTCAGGATTATGGACTTCTAGTACTTGCTTTCCCTACTTCCGGTCCATAGGTCCTACTTGTGGTCGATATGTTGACTTAGTAAGTGTCGAGAGTCATCTTTTTAGCTCTTCTTCAATTCTCAAATATGATTTGATCATGAACAAGCCGAAAAGTGTCCCAAATATCCATAATTGCTCCAAAAAGTAGTCAAAATGCATCTTTCATCTTTTTCATGAACTTAGCATCCAAAACATGGTTTCCTACAAAAAAAATACCCAAAACGTATCATATCTAACAAAATAATCTTAAAAACTTGCATATTTTCCTCTTTTTGGCATCGAAAGTTTTATACTTCTATAGCACAACAACATCCTCAACTTGGAATATTTGCATGTCCTCAGGCAACAAAACACAACAAAAATAAAAATGACGCTTAACTAGGAGAATCTAAGATATTCAAGGCAGTCAGTCAACACTTTAAAATCAAATTACAACATCCCTCTCCTTTCTCACTTTTCAAAACCAACTGTGTATGAAAATGAAGCACAACAATGAGACATAATGAGATCAAGGTATGACAATTATATTAACAACAAATAACCACTCATATATACAAGTTACACTACCTAAAACAATCAAATAACTATCTATATGACTCAAGTGCCCTTACAACAAGGATGTCCCTCTCACTCATATGAAATAATGCTTGTCAATGCAGGGACGGTGAAGAGACACTCATACTCAGAAGAAAAGTTTCAATCAATGCATGTCAAATACCATAGGCTTGCTCTTATTTTCTTTACCTTAGCATTCAGATAGTCAAGTTAGGATAACTATGGGACTTTTCTCGTCTTGTAATGTAAGCTTGGTGGCTGGTATGGTACATATGGACATATCAAGTGACTAAGCCTCCTTGGCACTACACTAACCTTGGTGTCTCACTTACTAGACAATTTTCTTTTTATTCCACCCTTATTTCTCATTTTTTTATTAATTATTGCACATCAGGTTAGGTGTGATCTTTTATTCTTTCTTTTTTGTTTTTTCATACTTTTTCATTTCTTTTTCTCTTTTTTTGCTACCACACCCAGCCTTACTAATTTTTTTCTTATTTTACCCTTCTTCATACCTACTTTACACTATGCACCCCTATGATAGCCACGCTCAACTTAGGCATTTTTCTTGAGTTGAGGTGCACAATGTCTAAAGAGGACCAGGGCCAAAGCAGATTCATTGTAATATAAATGGGAAGGTGAATAGTGATACAAGATAAATAGTCTTATAAGGCTCAAAATAGGGATCAAGGGATATCATTCACACATACAAGGTCAATTAGGCTAAAAGTGGACAAAATAAAAAACAACCTATGATCCATTCCTAATCGACTATTCTTCAACCTAGACAAGACTAACCAAGCAAGTTCTGAATTCAACACAAAGAGAACCAGGTAGTATCTCACACACACATGGAAAAGATTCAATTTTACCAACCACTACCTACCTGATTCATGTTAGCAAGTGATCATCATGTCCCTAATTCTAATGTCATAACAAGATCCACAATGTTCATACATATGTACATTCACATAGTTCTAAAATACAAAATTTTAGAGGGTATCAAAAACTACTCAAATAAATACTTAAAAATCTCCTAATTACACAAAAACAAAACACAATGCAAAATAAAACAGTACGATAGAAAATTATCCTACATATGCTGGTTTTATAATCATACCGCGATTGATAGGAAAAAAAAGCATGGCAACAAAAACCAGCAGTAGCATGGTATGCCCACGCCCAGATAAAAATAATGCTTTGTCCTCATTACACTAGAATAAAATAGAGGGAAGTGAGAACATACCTGGAAAGCACTAGGTGCTTGAATCATGGGCATCTCCAGATGGGGCATACAGTTAGAAGAGGTGGTGGTGGTAGCGGTGCGCTACTAGATGATGCACCCACTTCTATAAATGCACCTCTAACTATCAATCAATATAGTCTCCAATGAATCATGTCTGGCCTTTTTAACAGCATGGTCATATAGCAAATCAGGATATTGTAAGATATCTATGTGACCTCTCTTGGACGGAACTATTGGGACCTCCTCATCACCCTCCGTGAAGAAGTCAAACTATCTTAGTGCATACAGAGATGATATCTGGACCATAGGGGGTGTAACTGAGGAAGTGGATGCTACACGGCTCTTTGTGATAGAGAGTACCTCTTCTAGTAATATATAAAACTCCTTCCTCATCTGGGCTAAATCTGGTGCATCTATTCTGTGAATTAGGTTGTAAACCATCTCTTAAACTCATCGACCCATGTCTAGAAATTAGAACATATCTCGAACAATACAACTTTCTATGTGTCCTTCCATCGGGCCACTTTTTTCTTAAATCTAGTATTAACCCCTACTCTTATCCACTCATAGAGGGTAGTCATCTCAATCTCAATAACCCTCAATCGAGCATCGGTAGCCCTCTGGCTGTCTGCTAAGATTTACTGAAACTCGATAGATATAGTGATCATACCTATAGCAGGAGCTATAATAGATGGGACAGTAAACTCTAAAGCTACACCAACCATTTTTTAGGTCGAAGCCAAGGCTGAAGAAAAAGTAGTTGGTGTCCCCTCACCCTGCATGCTAGAGTCTGGATCCTATCTCTGATCCCCTATCTCCATATCAATAATAACACCCACATTACCTTAGTGTTCCTCTCCAGGCTCTGTGGAAATTGTTGGGCCCTTAGTCTGGGCCTGTGGTACTATTTCCTTCTGTCTCGATCTTTTGGAAGAGACTGGACATTCCAGATCCTTCATAGTCTTTGTCTGTACAGATGCTTTCGTAAGTACCCTCTTATCAACTCCCAATATCTCATGCATACTGGCCTTATCAAACAACCTCTAAATCATGCAATTGAATAGCAGATTAGTCAACTACCTAAATTCTCAGTCATGTAACTTATACCTAAGGATGGTAGGTAAATCAACAACATATTCAGCCATCATACAAGCAACCAGTGATACTCTCTCCTGCGTCAACGTATTATCCAAAGTAGTAGGCATCAGCCTGTATCTAATCAGCAACCATCAAAACTTGGCCTTAAATGTCAATAGGCCCTTCTTGATCATACTATTCCCCTTATTCCATGGGGTTGCATCACCCAAAGGTGAAATATAACTGGATATCCACCTAGCCATCTAAGCCTTCTCTCATCGGTTCTCAGCTTCCCGTATAATATATCGATTATGTTAAACCCTCAATCTATGATTACACTCAGCTATAGATGTAGGAGTAATGTAATCAGGGCCAAAGATAACTCGGTAGATAGTCTCTATCAGAATTTTAACTCTGACCCTTTTAACCAATGTATGCTCAATCTGTGGCTACCTCCTAAATCTCACCAGGCATAAATATTTTTGCATAAGAAGGAATACGGTAGCTCGGTATAATGCATAAAATTCCCACGCCATAGTTGGGTTGTAAGAGCTGAGTGGCCTAGTCATCCACTCTAGTTGATATCCATCAAATACCTCCCGTAACTGTGGTACTCGATCCAACCCCAATAGGTTAACCCGGTGCTTCTTATAAATGCATATCATAGAACTTTTAGTCTCCAAAACACGACTATCTATAGTAAATATCTCCCACATCTCTTTCATGCACCAGCTCAAATATCCCTTATCGGGAGGTGCATTTGGGCCATGGGCGGATGTGAGACTCTATCCCTAATGTACTAATATATAGTGGGTAGCATGCTCTGTACCCTACTTAGACTGACGTACATCTTTCTATTGTACATGAGTAGTGGTACAAACCTCAGACTATGGTACCGTTAATTGTTTCTCTTGCTCTACCTCCTCGAATGAATCTTGGAACCCCTTCTCAGACTGGGGGTCCAGAGCAGCAACCTATATAGTAGACTCAGAATCTGTCTCCTCATCATCATCTACATCAGGTAGAGGAATGTGTAGTAGTGACATCCTTGCTGACTTCATCCTTGGTTGAGCAGTAACTATTTGTGAAGCCTAGTGCATCTGTCCTATAATAACTTTGCATGTCACCTCAACTACAGTGTCTTTATGTCTATGCCTTGGGTTCTCCTCCACTGAATCACTAGGCTTGGGAGAATTTGCCCGTCTCCTTGAGGTATCAGCCTTTTTATTCTTCATAGCTTTAGGTGTCATATTTACCTAAAAACTAGTTGTTAGTTTCCAACAAAAGTGAGGGATGGGAAAAGTTGAAGAAAAACTCAAAAGTCAAAGAGTTTGAGTTTTTCCTCAATTTTCACACCCCTATAACTTATTTGAAATTCCAATAAGTCTAATATGCACACACCTATCATAAATCGCAGCTTTCAAAGTAAACAAACAAGCTCAGCTAGTTGTATTACTTTTATTTATTCAAGTTCAACTTCTGATTGGGGCCTAACTTAAGATTTTTCTTCAAAACAAGGCCCTACATTAAGATTTTAGGCTACTTCAAAGCTTCTACATACAGGCATTATAGCTTTTATATATTTTTCAATGGATTATACATATGAACTTGTTTAAATAGTAAATAGATCAATACATAACCATTAGGAGCCGATAAAGTTAACTCTTTTATGAAGAACCAGAAGTGAATAGTGAAGAAGTCAAGCTAAACAAAAGTTGGAACTCGTTTTTAGCATGTTGATACAAGTTTGTAGCCTTAAGTGTGGAATTGGTTTGTATTTTAAGAAGGAAGTTTGAATTCAAAGAGAAAAGTGAAGTTTTGAGGATTTCATTAAGTTGGAATAAGGTTAAGGTTATTTAAATATACGTGGGGGTTGTTTTAGGTCATAAATATGTGTTAGTGGACCCAAAATTTCAACTAAAAAATGGTCCTATTTTTTGACCTAGTCACGGCTTCCAACTACGCCTGCCACTTATGGCCCGGTATGGGGCGCAGGTGCCACCTACGGCCAGTAGGTGCAGGGCCAAAAGTTTTGGCCTATTTTTCTTCAATCTGGAGTTGGCGTTTTGATATTTTTCTAGATACTTCTGGTCCTACAACCTATGTTTGGGGTACCAAAAGTAAAATTAGTTGCCAAAGTTAGTAACTTTCCATTTTCATCCTCAAAATTTCAACTTTTAAACTTGTTACTCAACTTACCATATAGGACTTGTGACCATGATGTGTTGTTCACACAACCCCCTTACCTGAAAATCGATGAATGTAACAATTTTACAATATTTTGGGTATGCTCAGGAGCAAAGAACCTACAAAAAAATAAAAGCAATAAAAATATGAACACTAACAATAGTAGGTTGCCTCCCACTCAGTGCTTGACTCAACATCGCGGCATGACGTGATAGTGTTGGTTACTTAGGCTTCACTAACAAGCTCATAGGTTGCCTCTCATTCAATGCTTTATTTAATGTCGTGGGATGAAGTGGGTAACTTGACTACTCAGATCTCATCAAGATACCCATAGAAGTATCCTCTAGGGTCATCAATACAATCAGTCATCAACACTACCCTCATGTTGGTTGGCTTCTTTATTAACTTTTGGATATTATTGGTATCCTCTATACCATTGACTCTGAATTTTTGCTCACATTTCTCCATGTCAACCATAGCTATTCCTGTGGCCATAAAAGGCCTTTCCAATATTATGGGCATCTCGGTGTCAACCTCATAGTCCAGGATGACAAAGACATCCGAAAAAATAAAGTTATCCACCCTTACAATCACATCAAAAGATATTCCAACAAGTTTCTTCACTATGCAGTCGACCATCAACAGTCACATCAAAGCCAATTCTAGAGGGTTCACGCCCAATTACTTGAAAATGACCAGTGACATCAAATTAATGTTGCTTCCAAAGTGAAATAAGGTTCTAGAAAATTGGGATGACCCAATAGTGCATGGTATAGTGAATGCTCTATGATCACTCTTTTTCTATGCTCGAGACCTAGTCGTGACTGTACTGAAGTGGCGTACACCATCAACATCCTCAAATGTCATTCTTTTCTTTATTGTGACCAATTATTTCATGAACCTGGCATATCCAGGAATCTATTCTAAAACCTCAAGAAGAGGTATGTTCAAGCTCAATACTTTCAGCATCTAAATGAATTACTTGAACTTACCTTCCTCCTTTTTTCCTATATCTCTAAGGAAAAGGTGGGAGTGGTCTCTGAATTTATCTAATTTCTGGTTCAATGAATAGACCCTTACCTTTGTATTTAGTAGCTTTACCTTTTTCACCTGTTACCTTCTCAGACTCAACAATAGGTGTCTTATCATCAGCTACTTCTGCAGCAGGGCATGGGGGATCCATAGTAGTGATACCACTCCTCATGGTAATAGAAAGTGTATGACCATTATTTTTTGTATTTTGCACGGTGTTGATCGAAAGGGTACCTGGCTGCTCCTGGTTCAGAGTTGCTAACATCTGCCAAAATTGATGCTCCAATTGGTTGATAGCAGTGGCATGTGACTCGACCCTTTGGGTCAATCCTAAAATGTCAGCCTTAATCTCTTTAAGGCTCATCTCTTAATTTTTGTGACCCTTCACAGCTTAGCCAACATATTTCCATTTTGGATTATGCATCTCATCTACCAGGTGGAATGCATCTATATCCCTTCTCTCTGTAATTATACTTATTCCTTCAGTCACCATCTTGTTCTCTACTATGGTCTCTATATTTATCATAGTAGTTTCGACCTTGGTTCCCCTGACCTTAGGCTCAAAATCCGCCAACTGACGATCCCGATAATTTTCTTCCTTTTTTAATTCTGACTCGTAAGCTTTGGAAGCAGACACCTGTGCTGCTACTGCATTTACTTTCTCAGAAGTTGCTACTGCAATCTTCTTTGTTCGTACCCCAAGATTAGTTATTAGCAACACAATATCTTGCACTACCGTGTTATCAGCTACTTTTTGTTCCCTGGAGGCACCAATTACAAAAATGCCAAATCCTCTCTCAGCCTCCCAAGTTTTCCACCCATTGTTAGTGAGCGAGATCTAATCTAATATCTCTGAAGCTACCTCCCAGCATAGTCTCATAAATCTCCTCCAGCTATGGTGTCTGCCATGGCTCTGGAGCTGATGGTCAAGGGTCGATAAAATATCTCTAATAAGTTCAACCCTGACAACCGATGATTGGAAACCATGCTCTACTTATTCTTAAACCAGAACCATGCCCTATTGATAGATTCTAACTACAACTGCCTGAAATAATAGATCTCATCCTTAAGATGCAATATCCTAGATAGAGAAAAGAACCTGTTGAAGAATTTCTTGTGTAACTCATTTCATGTAGTGATAGAGCCTCTTGGCAGTTCCCCTAACCATAAATATGCTTCTTCTATAAGTGAGAAGGGGAATAACCTCAGTCTGAGTGCTTCCTGATTCACCTCTGGATTAGAATACGAACTACAGATCCCGATGAAATTGTAAAGGTGCAAGTTTGCATCATCTGTAGGTAGACCTACAAACACACCCTTTATATTTAAAAGTTGGATCATTACGCTCGTAATGTCAAACTTAATGCTTGGGGGTAAAATAGGAGGAATTATTGCTCCAATATTTGTCGGCTTAACATATCCCAAGTCTTTTTTATCATCTATATAAGTCTGCACATAACGATATGCCACGATTACTTGAATACAAGCATCAATAGATCTATTTTAGTTTTCACCATGTGCTGCTCGACGGTCTACTGCTTGTCTCTTGTCGGCTAGCTCTGCCTCCCTGGCTACCAGCCGATCTTCTTTAGTAGCCCTTTTCTCAGTTTCAGCTTGAGCTAACAACTCAACATTCCATTGATTTAATATCCTATACTCCTTTGAGAAGAGGGGGAGGTACAACATCATGAACCCCTTCAAAAAGTTCATCTCTTTTCTGCTCAGACATCCTACTATGTGTTTATAGGATCCTCTCTAGATTCCCTTTCAGTGGGAGTGAGGTATTGCCTCAACTCAGTATGCTAGGAATACACCGTCATATGCCCAGTAATAAACAAAAACAAAAAGAAAAACTTGAAAAGTACAACAACTTAAAATCAAAAATTAACACCATGTTCCCCAACAACGGGGCCAAATTTTTTATGACGTCCAAACTATACCTCCTCTCAGAAGATGATACGATTGATGTCAAAATATAGTAACGCAAAATAGGTTGGGATCAAATCCTAAAGGAACACGTGGAATCATGGCTCTCAGTAGTTATAGTTAGCGGGCAAAACAAAAAAAGTAAATGAAGGGTTTTGTGTAGGAATCTCAAGCAAGTAACTATATAAAATTTGGTTGTTATCAATTGTAGGTGAACACTAGGATTGTTCCCCCTGGCTTCTCAACTTTGTAGGATTAGCATGCTTTATTGAACCAACCCGGGACTTCGCATGCAGAATCAATAACTTATGTACCTTCTACAGTCTTTTGGATAAGCAGAAGGATGTCATTCTTTACCTTTTAAGTCTAAGAATGTCACCTTACTAACCCTTATCTTGATCCCAGTTAACTATTATCTTTTGAGTCTCTAGTTATTAGATGAAAACTAACCATCTTACTTAGATATAACCTTGAAGTATGGATCAAAAATTAAACTCCAGATTATTGTTTTCTTTATCTTTTCCTAGTCACTACTCCTCTATTGTAGTAAGTAGAAATATCTATATGGGATCTTAACGTGTGCACCCATTAAGAAAACTGTTATGATAAAGATAATGCAATACATGCATGGGTATCGGTTTAAAAAAACAGCAACGCTTCCCCTAATTCGTAAATCAGCTAGGGTTTACACAACCCTAGCTATGGGTTTTATCCACTCATGCTTGTAAAGAAACCAATATCATTCATAATTGAAAACATAGATGAAATAAAAATGATATGAAGTAATAAAACCCACAAAGATAACTGACTTTATCAACTAAAGTCAATACAAGAGAATCCTAAGATCAAAATCAAATCTTGGATTCAAAATATGTCTGTCAGTATCAAAACTGAGTAACTCCTACTAAAAAATACATAAAGGGTATTTATAGTACGTGAGGAAACCCTAAAATCGAAGCCCGAAAGAAATAGGAGAAAACAAGTTTGGTGGCCATATGTGGTCAGTACTTGCACCCTGACCCTGGACGCAGGTAGTAACTGCGATCAGCAGGGTGAGCGCAGTTATAAGGCTCAGGTACGGGATAGAAAAAATCCTACAATTCAGCTCTCGGGATTTTGGACTTCTGGCACTTTCAATGCCAACTTACGGTCTGTATGTCCTACTTGCGGTCCACATAATTATTAACTGTCGGGAGTTATCTTTTCAGCTCTTCTTCAATTCTCAAATATGCTTTGATCACTGACACAACTCAAACAAGGGCCTTGTCGTGATAGGCATCCTCAGTCCAAGGGGCTTGTCATGATGGGCATCCTAAGACTTTGGGATTAGGTTCACGACCAAGACCAACCCAACCACCAAATGCCAACCAATAATCATAACCTAACCAAAATAATAACCAAGTTCATGTCCATAATATAACATATTAGGACGGAATAATCATAAATACAGTCAAACGGTATCAGCCCTAATACCAATGTCAATACCAAGGCTGACATCATTGCCGACACCGCCCACACCAACCCATAGTAGTTCCACAAAGCTTGTATATGAAAGTAAAACAATATCCAATTGGGACATGACCCCGACCATAGCCTAAACTATAATCTATAAAACAACTTAAATAAGTAAAGACATCCATGACATGAAATGGAGCCTTCCAGAATATTAAACCTCACCACTTCAATCCAATTGAGTTGATCCCAAATCTGATGAATAGGCAGGAGGAGTAGAATAGCCACTTCCTGCATCGCGTGGGGATATAGTGCCCAAAGATGGGTTAGCAGGTGAACGCTAACATGCACTCAGGATAAGGATAAGATAATGCTGACCTTTAAAACCAAGTAAACAATCATATGTACTTACAACTATACATACATACATACATAGATACATATATATATAGATCCATGCCAGGAAAGGGAATCGGGTTTAGCATGCATTTAAAACCTTTAACCTGGGTATGTGTAGCTTAACCGTCCTTGAACCATCCATGTTCTATATGGGTCTAGTGTTACCCCCTGAATGGGGCCTGATATGTGTAGCCGCACGAACCGGAGATACCATATGAGTAGGGGATTCCAGTGTACCCTTTGCTCTCTATGATACATATACACAAGTGTAACTTAGGGGATTCCCATGTACATCATAAGTATCATATATGGTCACCATGACCAATCCTCATATCGGCAAACATGAGTTTCCAGTGTCCTTCCATTGGGCTCACACCTTTATGATTAGCTATCACACCCCGCCATTATTACCCACTTAAAACCATTAGCACACAACCAAACAGTAATTTCATTTATTATTAACCAAGGATATAAGTAGTAGTATCGTCATACCAACTATAGCTTGCAAGCAATGTCCTAAGCCAACCTTTTAAAGAAGCAAAGGGATTCCCATTTATCCATAGATTACACTATTATTAAGTTTACTTGGGGGATTTCCATGTACCCCATAAGTAGTTCATCATCATGTTTTCTAGGGGGATTCCCTTATACCCCACAAGGCTTTTAATTAAACCAAACCACGACCACCAAGACCTTACCATTTAACCAATTAAAACCATCCAAACCAATTAGGGTTCCATTACTAAGATATATCATGCTATAGTTACATTAAAAGTCCAACAGTATAGTAAAAGCATTTGCATAGGCATTTTATCGAACATATCGGGGGAATAGTATTTCCAAAACCAAAACCAAGCACCAAATAACCATTCCTATGCAACCTCACGTTCAAACCACCATTATAATATGAAAACCATAAGTAAAAGACATGGTAAAACCATAACCAATCATTATAACCAAAACCCCCAAACTATAATTCAAAGCCCAAACATTATCACAATTTATGCTATTAGAACAATTCATAAAACTTTCCTTTAATTAGAACTAACAATGAGGGATGACTAACATGCCTTAGATAGCCTTCCTAGACCCAAAAGCCTTAAGAGAGATTAGAGAGAGTTTAGAGTGTTTGATTGATTGACAATAGGTTAATGAAGCCCTAAAAAATTGTTTTAAGTTGTGGGGTACCAAGGAGTTATAAGGAGAAATGTCTAGAATACCCCCAACTTAAATTGTAAAATATCCCGTAGAAAGGTACGACCAACCCCTTCCAATCATACCCTACCATACTAGTTGTATCCATCAGTCGTACTCTAGGCATCCCTTGGACCCCAAAACTGTCCGACATACCACCACAAAGACAAACTCATATCTATGCATATGACTGGTACCCCTAAACAGTACCCATAATAAAATCATGAGGGGTTGAACATTGTCCAATATACAAGTTGGATTATACGGCTTGTATCTTATCCTTATGAGTCATGGTGAGCCACTCGTACTCAGATCCAAGTTAAGTTACTAACTTTTAGATTAAGTGAAGGAAAATCCAACCCAACGACCTACCACCAACCGTACAACTCGTACCTACCTAGTCATACCTATTCTAATAACATAACCACCTAACACCACCCAATACAGGACAACATACGATTGCGTCTTCTGGCCTATACCCTATCATACGACTATTACCTCCTAGTCGTATGAGGTCCAAGAACTCCAAATTAGGTAATTTGATAAGGTTCAATAGCCAAGGTGTTTTAATTCTCCCCCACTAGGATCATCCATCCTTGAATGAAGGGTTAGGAAAGCACAAGCACAATTTACACCCCAACACCTCCATTTCAACTTTTAACTAAGTTTAAAAACAAAGATGCAAGGAATAAAGCTTTCCTTTAACAATGTTTGAAAACAAAAGTATGATGAAAAAGACATACCTTCCGCAAAAGCAGAAAATAATTGCAGATACTTGGACTTCATGACCTCTTCTACTTCCCAAGTAGCCTCTTCCACCTTATGGTTCTGCCATAGAACCTTAACCAACACTACATTCTTGGTCTACTACTAATGAACCTGCCGATCCAAGATCCCAATCGGGACCTCCTTATAAGATAAGGAACCTAGGATACCGAATCCCTCCAAAGGAATAACTGATGAAGGATCACCTATACACTTTCTCAACATAGAAACATGGAAAACTGGATGAATGGAGCTCAAACTAGAAGGTAACTCCAATTCATACACTACATTACCAACCCTTCTGAAATCCACATACGGACTAGTATACCGGGGATTGAGCTTTCCCTTCTTCTCGAACCACATTACGACATTTATGGGAGAAACCTTTTGGAATCCCATATCCCTAACCTCAAACTCCAACTCCCTTCACCTTACATCTGCATAGGACTTTTGGTTACTTTGGGCAGCATTAAGCCTACCCCAAATTACCTTCACCTTCTTTATGACCTGATAGACCAAATCTGGGCCAAACATATTCGTCTCACTAAGATCAAACCACCCAATAGAATATCTACACCTCCTACCTGCCATATAACGCCTCAAAAGGTGGTCATACCAATACTAGAATGGTAACTATTATTGTAAGCAAACTCAACAAGAGTTAGATTCTCAACCCAATTACCACCATAGTCAATCACACATACATAAAGCACCTCCAATATTTTAATTGTCCTCTCTACTTGCCCATCCATCTGCTAGTGGAAAGCAATACTTAGACTAACCTTAGTACCCAACCCTTTTTGAAACGACCACCAAAAGTGAGATGAAAACTATGTACCATGATTAGAGATGATAGAAATAGGGACCCCATGTAGCTTCACAATCTCATAAAGATACAACCTTGCATAATCCTCAGTTGAAAATTTAGTCCTCACTGGAAAAAAGTGAACCAACTTTATCATCCTATCCACAATGACCTAAACCAAATTGAATTAATTCTGAGACCGAGAAAGACCGGTAATGAAATCTATGTTGATCACTTCCCATTTCTATTCAAGTAATTCAATTTCCTAATACAATCCCTTAGGCCTCATGTGCTCAATTTTCACTTGTTGACATACTATATATTTGGCCACAAAATTAGCCGTGTCCCTCTTCATACCATTCCACCAATATATTTCCTTGAGGTCGTGATAATTTTTTATTGAATCGAGATGAACAACAAAACCCGACTCATGCTCCTTAGCCAATATCCTTTCTCGCAAACCATCAATGCCAGAACCACATAACTTTCCTTGGTACCACAAGGTACCATCACCACTAATATCAAATACCATTACCTTCTTCCCACCAACACCACCCTTGATTTTCATCAAGATAGGATCTAACATTTGCTTCTCCTTGATCTCTGCACTAAAAGACGACCGCACCACTTCCTGTATCAACATACCACCCTCCTCGGAGTCTAAAAGATAAACCCTAAGGTTAGCCAAGCAGTGAATATCCTTCATTAACTCCTACTTCTCCTTATCTACATGAGCTAAACTCCTCATGGACAGCCTGCAAAGAATATTAACAACCATGTTAGCGTTACCTGGGTGATAGTGAAGACTCATATCATAGTCCTTAAGATGCTCAAGCAATCTCCTCTGCCTAAGATTAAGCTCCTTCTAATTGAACACTTACTGCAGACTATTATAGTCAAAAAATATGTCTACATGCACTCCACAAAAGTAGTGCTGCCTAATTTTTAATATAAATACCACAGCTAACAATTATAAGTCATGAGTTGGATAATTCCTCTCATGTACCTTTAACTTCCTAGAAACATAGGCTATCACCTTTCTATGTTGCATCAACACATAACTAAGTCCCACTTGGGATGCATCATAGTAAACCATAAATCCTTCAGTGCCTTTCAACAAAGTTAAAATTGAAGCCAAAGTTAGATTATCCTTCAGCTTCTCGAAACTACCCTTACACACATCCGACTAAGAGAACCTTTCTTTCTTCTGAGTCAACTTAGTCAATTGCGAAGCTATAGTTGAAAAACTTTCCACAAACCTCCTATAATACCCATCCAAACCAAAAAAGCTCTAAATTATTGCTTAGAGTCATAGGTCTAAGCCGCTTCTTAACCACCACAACCTTTTGTGAATTCACCATGATTCCTTCACTAGAAATAATATGACCAAGAAAATTAACAGCGTTCAACAAAAATTCACATTTTGAGAATTTGGCATACACTTGTTGCTCCTTCAAGGTTTGCAATAGAACACAAAGGTGATTGGCATAATCCACCTCACTCTTAGAGTACACCAAGATATCACCTATGAACACAATGATAAATAGATCCAAAAACTAACGGAAAACCCTATTCCTCAAATCCATGAATGTCGTAGGGGCATTATTCAACATAAAGGACATAACAAAAAACTAAAAGTACCCATACCAAGTACGAAAAATAGTCTTAGGTATTTCTACCTCCTTAATTTTAAGCTGATGATACCCAGATTAAAGATCAATCTTAGAAAAAAACATGGCACCTTGCAACTGATCAAACAACTCATATATCAATAAAAGAGGATACCTGTTCTTAATTGTCACCTTATTCAACTGTCGATAGTCAATATACATTTGAAGGGATCCATCCTTATTATGCATGAATAACACTGGTGCATCCCATAAGGACACACTGGAATGGATGAAACCCTTATACAAAAGATCCTTAAGTTGCTTCTTAAGTTCTTTCAACACAGCTGAAGCCATTCTATAAAGGGGAATAGAAATTAGACGAGTGACTGAAATAAGATTAATCTTAAACTCAATCTCCCTATATGGAGGAACATTAGGAAGGTTATCAGGAAAGACCTCAGGAAAATCATCCACCACTTAAACTAAATGTAAAGACGAACCTTTTGAGTTAGAATCCATAACCCAGACTAAATAATAGAGACACCCCTTGGAGATTAATCTTTGAGCTCTAAGATATGATATAAACTTCCCCTTTGGAGCTAGGTAACCACCCTTCCACTCAGTAACCGGCTAACTAGGGAATTTAAAGGAAACGGGTCCAACAATCTAAAGATGAATAACATGAGTATAACCAATCCATACCCAAAATAACATCAAAATCCACCATATTTAATTCATATAAATCCATCAGTCTCTTTACTACCAACAGATACCACAAACCCCTTATAGGCTCTTTTACCAATCATAGAGTCACCTAATAAGGTAGAAACAAAAAAAAGGGTCAAAAATAACCTTGGGATCAAAACCAAAATACACATCTATAAATGAGGTTACATAAGAGAGTGTGGACACCAGATCAAGTAAATAATATATGTTATGATAAAAGAGTTTTAATGTACCAGTCATGACATCGAGCGATGCCTCAAACTCCTATCGAGATGTAAGAGTATATAACCTATTATGACTAGTGCCAATACCAGAAGCAAAAATAAATACAGAAGCAGCACCCTTTGGTGTAGGAGTAGATGAAGAGGCAATTGGAACCCTATTTACCCCTGAAGCTACCTTACCAACCAAACAGTTTCTAAGTATTTGGCCTAGCTGACCACATTTAAAGAACCTTTCTCTCCCCTCATCACAAAACCCTTGATGCAACTGACCATAAAAACCTACCAACAAGACATGATAAACCCGACTGAGCCCCACTAGCTTGAGATTGGGCACCCTGTGCTTAAGTTATTGACACCCTGATGACACCTGTCAACTGAGAGAAATCCTACCTTTATCTCTACCACTTTGTTGTTGACCACTCTGTTGAGAGAACCTAAAATTCTTTCCCTGCCTTTCCCTTACCTCTGTTGGCTCTCTTTTTTCCATCCCCACCTATTGTATATAAATAACTAACCTAGAAATATCTATGTACTTGATCAGTAAAGTAGTCTTTCTTTCAAGGATCAACTCACAAGACAGTCTTGAAGCTAACTTTCTCATCCTAGCTCTTATATCTGACACCAATTCTAGATCATACCTAGACAATTGGTGAAATTTCAAGGCATACTCCTTGACCAACATCTTTCCTATTTTAGATTAAAAAATTCTTCTACTTTTGCTTCCCTCAACTCCTGAAGAAAGAAGCGATCAAAAAATGCATTATAAAAAGTCTCCCACAAAGATGACTCATCAACATCACCCTTTTCCCTATCCTATTCCTCATACCATTGGTACGTTATATCCTTCAATGGGTAGGAAGCGAAATCCACCTCTTCCAAATTTGTGGCATGCATCACCCTGAAGATTTTTTCTATCTCATTAAAAAAACCCTGAGGATTCTCCTCTACCTTAATAATAGTGAAAGTTGGAGGTCTCAATATTATGAACTGGCCAACCTTTGTGGCCTTAGAAGATGGAATACCAAATGCACCGTGCTCAACTAAAAAGCTACCAATTGAGCAATCATATAAGTCGACTGACGAAACTCAGCATTCGTCATGTTAGCCTGAGGAGTCTGAGGAGGACTAGAGGGGACTGGTTGAACTCTAGAAAAGTCAGAGACTAGGACCCTAGATTGAGTCCCCTAAGTAGAGCGTGTCCATCAACATCGTCCTCAGTTGGGACAGAGGAGTTTCCATGCACCTCAGATCATCGAGGCATGATCTGAAAGCTTGAAAATATAACACAAAAAAGTAAAACATTCCTAAATGCCTTGTAGCCTCTCCCATATGAGTATGGCGCACTACACACCCTTAAAAAAGACTCTACTCAAAGCAACTTTGTGGACTCTCGATTGACCATGAACCTAAATCTCTGATACTTACTTGACATGACCCAAACTAGTGCCTTATCATAATGGGCATCCTAAGTCCAACCAGGATCGGAGACTGCCCCCGTTACCCAACCCAACCTCCAAACACATGCCCAGAGTCAGATGAATTTTGAACATATAACAAGATAGCATGCTTAACAACACAAATACTTTGGGATTAGGTTCATAGCCATAACCAAGACAAACCAGCCCAACCACCCGATGCCAATACACAACCATAACCAAATAAAATAATAATCAAGTTCATATCCATAACATAACATAATAAGATGGAACAATTATGAATACAGTCAAATGGTATCATCCCCAATACCAATGCCAATTCTAAGGATGACACCACTCATACCGACCTATAGTAGTTCCAGAAAGTCTCTATCCAAAAGTAAAATAATATTTTGTTAGGACATACCCCCGACCATAGTAAAAACAATAGTCTATACAATGACCAAAATAAGAAAAGACATCCAGGACATGAAATGGAGCCTTTCAAAATATGAAAGCTCACCACTTCAACCCAATGGAATTGATCCTAGATTTGATCACTGAGTAAGAGAAGTAGAATGGAAGTCTCATGCATCGCGTCGGAACATAGCACCTAAAGATGGGTTGGTGGGTGAATGTTCGCATGCACTCATAATAATGATGAAATAATGCCAACTTTTAAAACCAAGTAAACAACTATATGCATTCAAAACCATACATATATATATCCATGTTGGGAAAAGAAACTAGGTTTAGCATGCATTTAAAACTATTAACCTAGGTATATGTAGCTTAACCATCCTAGAACTACCCACAGGCTATATGGGTCCATAGTGTTACCCCCTGAATGGGCCCTAATATATGTAGCCGTATGAACCGAAGATACTATAAAAGTAAGGGATTCCAGTACACCCTTCTCTCTCCATGATACATATATACAAGTGTAACTTAGAGGATTTCTGCATACCCCATAAGTATCATATATGGTCACCATGACTAATCCTTATGTCTGTAAACATAAGTTTCTAGTGTTCGTCCATTGGACTCACACCTTCATGATTAGATATCACACCCCGCCATTATTACCAAATTAAAACCATTATCACACAACCAAACCACCATTCTATTTATTATTAACCAAGGATATAAGTAGTGGTATCACCATACCAACTATAGCTTGCAAGCAATATACTTAGCCAACCTTATAAAGAAGCAAAGGGATTCTTATGTACCCATAGATTGCACTATTATTAAGTTTACTTGGGGGGATTCCCATGTACCTCATAAGTAGTTCATCATTATGTTTTCTTGGGAATTCCCTTGTACCCCTCAAGGATTTCAATCAAACCAAACATATTGGGGGCATAGTATTTTAAAAATAAAAACCAAGCCCGAATTAATCATACCTATGCAACCACATGTTCAAACAATCTTTATAATATGAAAACCATAAGTAAAATACATGGGAAAACCATAACAACCATTATAACCAAAATCCCAAAGTATATTTCAAAACCCAAAAATTATCACAATTAATGCCATGAGAACAATTCATAAAACATGCCTTTAATTAGAACTAACAATTAGGAAGGAGTAACATTCCTTATATAGTGAAGAAGATGAAAAGAAACAACCCTCTTAAGCCCTAAATTGATTGTATTGAAAAAACCCTAGCCTTCCTTGACCCAAAAGCCTTGAGAGAGATCGGAGAGAGTTTAGAGTGTTTATTGACTGCCAATAGGTTAATGAAGCCCCAAAAAGATGTTTTAAGTCATGATGTCCCAAAGAGTTATAAGGGGAAATATCCAGAATACCCCCACCTTCAATTGTAAAATTTTCCTACAAAAAGGTATGACCAAACCCCTCCAATCGTACCTTACCATACGAGTGCTACCCATCACTCGTACCCTAGGCATCCCTTGGACCCCCAACACTGTCCAACCTACAACCACCAAGGAAGACTCATACCCAAGCATACAACTAGTACCCTTAACCCATACCCATAATAGAATCGTGAGGGGTTGAACACTTTCCAACATACAAGTTGGACTATACGACTCGTACCCTATCCTCACAACTCATGGTCAGCCACTCATACTTAGATCCAAGTTAAGTTACTAATTTCAGATTAAGTAAAGAAAAAACCAACTCAGTGACCCATCACCAACCAAACGACACGTACCTACCTAGTCATACCTAATCCAAAATCTCAACCACTCAACACCACCCAACACTGGACAACATACGACTGGGTCACCTAACCCATGGCCAATCATACGAATAGTACTACCTAGTCATATATGGTCCAAAAACTCAAACTTTGGAAATTTTCTAAGGTTCCAAAGCCATGGTATATCTATTATGAACTAGCCAAAACTGTCTTAAAAATCTATAATTGCTCCAAAAAGTAGCTAAAAATGCATTTTTTTCATCTTTATCACAAACATAGAATCCAAAATAGGGTTTCCTGCAAAACATAAAAATAACCTTAGAAACTCGCATATTTTCCTTATTTTAAGCGTCGAAAGTGCTATATTTCTATAGCACATCACGTGTTATTAGTTTGGGGCCTTCGACCATTTTTCTAAAGAGTGTCCCTAACATGGGATAGTTATACTTGTAGTGAAGATTATTTCTTCTATTAGGGTAGTGGTGTCACTAGTTATAGGTGGTATATAGGGTAATCAGAATTGTCCCCAGGGTTCTCGACAAGCTCCTATATAGGTAAGACCAGTGATCAGTCAGGCACCAATAAGTGGCGGTGAGGTTATTTATATATTGTACTTCATAGACTGGAGGTAGAGTTTTAAGAAATTATTATTATAAGTATTATCTCAATAGGCAATCAACTAAATTTTGCTTTATTTGATTCAGGATCCACTTATTCATATTTGTCTGCTTATTATACATTGCGGTTAGAGTTGTATTGGGATTCTTTATTTGTGCCATTACATTTATCTACTCTCATAGGTAATTCTATAGTATTGGATTGAGTTTATAAGTCATTTGTTATGACCGTTTAAGAGTTTGATACTCAAGATAATCTTATTATATTAGATTTAGTGGATTTTGATATGACTCTAGACATGGATTGGTTTTCCCCTATCATTCATTCTTAGATTGTTTTGCCAAGATCATTACCTTAGTCATGCCTGACATATCCCTAATTTTATGGCATGGATCTATTAGTCCCATGTTATTGGTATTATTTCCTATATTCAGGCTACAAGACTTATATCAATAGGTTAGAAGTCATATCATTCTTATATTCATGGTGTTATACAGAAAGTACTTCGCTTAATTATGTTCCTATATTCCATAATGGTCCTGATGTTTTTCCAACCTACCTGCATAGTCTTTTTCCTAATTATGATATTGAGTTTATTATTGTTCTTGATCTTAGCACCCGACCTATTTTCATAGCACCTTACTATGAGAAGTCTTAAGTAAATCTCAAAACTACTTTTCACCCTTAGACCAATGAGAAGTCAGAATAGACTATTCAAATTCTTGACGATAAGATTTTCATTTGTGTTTTAGACTTTAAAGGTCAGTGAAAGCAATACTTAGAAGTGACAGAGTTTTCCTATAGTAATACCTACCATACTATTATTGACATGGAACTATTTGAGAAACTATATGGTAGGCATTGTCAATCTGTAGTAGGGTGGTTCGAGACTCCAAGGTTAGGCTCGTGATAATGACTTACTTTGTGAGTTATTGGATAGAGTCCGTGTGATCCAGGATAGGTTGAGGAAAGCTCATAGTAGTCATATGACTTATTTAGATCGTAGACTTTGTGCCTTGAGGTTGGAGTTAGTTATTGAGTATTCCTTTTGAGTATCATCCATGAATGGCATAATAATGTTTAGGATGAATAGTAAGCCCATCCTCAGTTATATTGGACCTTTTGAGATACTTTGATAGCTGGTGAGGCAGCTCATAAGATAGACTTGCCCCTAATTTTGCGGTTGTTCATCTAGTTTTTTATATTTCTATTTTGCAATGTTATATCCCTTATGAGTCATATGTTCTTTGGTGGGACTCGATTCAACTTTGATGAGAGATTGACCTTCATCGAGGATCTAGTTCTTGTATTAGCCAAGGATTTCGAGCGTTTCACAATAAGGAGATTTTAGAAGTTAAGGTTTATTGAAGAAACACCTAATAGAGGAGTCTACTTGGGAGATTGAGAGTGAAATATAGGCTTAGTATCCCCACCTAGTTGTGACTTCAGGTAAATCCTAATCCTTTACTTTTATGGATAAAAGATCTTATAGTAGTGGATATGGTAATGACCCTCTAGGTCATTTCTACATTTCCATACTTTTTTCCATTTAGAGTTTTCATACAGCTATCCCAATTCATTTATGACTTGTTGGAACCGATAGTTTGCTTATCGGGTAGTTCATTTATTGTTAGATCCAATTCCCTGCTTTGAAGTCTTTGCTATTAAGGATTGTCTATCTGACATTAACATTTGATTAACGATTTTGTATGCCAATTCTGGTAGTTCCATCAAATTTAAAACACTAATTTTAGGCTAGTAGTTCTTTTGGTTTTGGTCCTAAGGCTTTTGGATTCTTTTAAGGCTACGAGATTGATGTTGGTAAAAGTGGCCCTTAGGTATAGGGCCTATATTTCATTGAAATGATGCTAAATGGGAATTTTGATGTCACCTTTGAGTCTGGAATATCAAATTTGATAGGGTAGCATAGTTCATTTGCATTCAATGGATTCGAAATGAATCTCGATGGGTCAATGGAAACTTGGAAAAACTAAGTTCAGCTAGTGCATGCAATCAGTTCGTGCAACCTCTTAATCATACTTTTGATGTGACATGGTTTTATGGAAATTTTGATTCTTAAAACTGGAAAATATGCAAGAACTTAGGTGTATTTTGTTAGGTATGTTGTGTTATTGTGTTCATATTGCATGAAACTAGGTTTTGGATCTTAAACGGAGAAAAAAAGTGAAGTTGAGACAAAAACCTAACCTGCGAGCCTATCCACATGGCATAGGTACTACCAACATGATGTGGGTGGCTTTGTGGGTCTCGAAAAGGGAAGAATCAGAGAATTTGAATGTTGAAAGTTTCTTTGAGACCCATGATGGAGGAACTTATGGGGCATGGGTGAAACTTGCTCCATGTAAGTGCTATCATAGGTCACCTACTAAAGATTATCAAGAGTTCTAAAATTTCTCTACTACCCATAACATAAGCCACATGGCGTGGGTACCACTTACGGCACGTAAGTGGCGACCAACTCAAGTTTCCCTGTTCGTTACGGTTTTGATTTTTAGGGTTTTTATATAATCTATAAATATTCTTTTGATGTTTTTTAGTTTTTTTACGTAAATTAGCACACTCATTATATTCACAAACATATATCCGATTCTAAGATTGACTTTTGATCTTGGAATCTATTTGTTCTTAGTTTTTGGTTGATTATCAATTTAAGACATTGGATTTTATTCTTTAATTGTTGTGAGATTATTTCAATACTTTATTTTTTGAATTCCATGGAGTTTCCTGCAACTATGAACTGCTAAACCCCTTATCTAAGGTTATGGGAACCCTAGAAAAATAATAAAATAGAGGAAGTGTGAGGTTCTTCTAAAGCATTCTTTACACATGCAGTGTGATCTCTTTGAATTATTTGTTTCTTACACTATAATAAAAGGTAAATACTTGCTTGTATCCGATATCATCTTCACAAGAGAGATTGATATTTAGAAAATAAGATTACAACATTGATTCAAATATAGTAACCCTCATCTAATTAAATTGATATTCCCAAGGTAATAATTAAACTAGGATCGAAGACAGGGATTTTAAAGGCGACACTTTGAGACTCATAAGCTGAAGAGTGAAATTTACTAAGGCATTCACAAGACAGTTGGAGATACATAACTTGTTAGATGCTACATGTGTGGCATTGAGATAGTTGGATTGAGCATGATAAACCTACAGATTAAAGAAGCCAGGGGGGACACAATCCTAGTGTTCATCTCATATTGACTACAACTAAAAGCAATCAAGACTTGTTACTCTTTAGTATTAACTAAAAATTCCCCCTATTTACTTTCCTGCACTTTCGGCTACTTTATAAACTTTGTGAGATAGATTCGACCTATTCCCTGTGGGTTCAACCCCAACCTAGTTTGGTTACTATAATTTGACAGTGACCTCATTGTATCTTCTTAGAGGGTATAGTTTGGGTAATATCAAATTTTAGAGCCGTTGATGGAGAGTACGGTTATGGATTGGTTGATTGAAGTTATTGAGATTGTTGGCTTTTAATTTTTTATTTTTCTTGGGGTGTACACCA
The DNA here is from genome assembly GCF_002878395.1 of Capsicum annuum. Classification (NCBI taxonomy): domain Eukaryota; kingdom Viridiplantae; phylum Streptophyta; class Magnoliopsida; order Solanales; family Solanaceae; genus Capsicum; species Capsicum annuum. Next base: position 95,363,852 of record NC_061121.1, read on the forward strand.
ATGTATGTTAAGTATTATGATTCAAGGCAATCCTTTGATCCTATTTTATCTTGATCTAGAAAGAATCCTTCAATAAAATTATAGAATGCCAGAACACAGTCATAAACCTCATTATAAGGGGCTTTGATTTAATCTACATGACTTGTCTCCCATACCTCCATTTGGTGTTTAGGAGATAGCTGCACAAGCCACTACATAGTTATGAGTAAAAAAACTGAAGAAGGGAGAGTGAGGCTACCATTATCCAGCTTAAGAGGAGAGAGAGATTAAAAGTACAGCGTTAAGCAAAACTTCACAAAGGTAGAAGAAAAAAAGCTCAAGTGCTCTCATCTTATAAATATTTGCGATCCAGTGGAAGACTTAGGGTATGTTAAGCCTATCAAGATATGAGCCATCATTCCTCTTACATAACAAAGGGGATAAAGTTTGATACTATTAGTGCTATGATCCAGTTGTTGAATCTAAAAGGTGTGTTTGTTGGCTTGCCGATCGATGATATCAACATGCACATCATGAATTTTGTGAGGATCTGCACTTTATATAATTTGTCTAGGGTAAGTTAGAAAGCACTGAGATTCAGGTCGTTCCTATTCTCATTGTCTGGTGAAGCTATATTATGGCTAGGGGGATTACCTCGTGGGTCAATCACCACTAGGAATGAGTTGCCAAAGCATATTTTAAACCAATTCTTTCCACCTTTGGGGATGTAGCAATTAAAGGATGAGATATATAATTTCAAGAAACTACAGTCTGAACAAATAAGAGTCATGGTTGAGGTTTAAAAAGAATTTAATAATGGTGGCAAATCATACGATTTTGTGGTGAATTTTTCTTGAAATATTCTATTGAGCCCCGAATGTTAGTTCAAAACCTATTGCAGACACTATTAATGATGGAGCGTTCATGATATTGTGTTATGAGGTAGCATCAAAAATCTTAGATCGAGTCTTAATTACCAACCGAGGGTGGTATACTTGGTAGGAAGTCAGAGGCACTGGTACTAATTCTATTGGTTCTTCCAATGAGCAAAAATCATAGATGATACAATAATGTAACAAGTTGCACAGCTAAGGATAGAGATTAGGTTGCAGACAAAGCATTTCACCACAATAAATTCTATAAAGATGATTGTTTTTGGCTCATAAGTTAAAGCTCCTAATATTATATGATTCTGATGCTGATGAAGAGGCTAAGTATCTGGATAGAGAGTTGGTGGGTTTTTGAGTCAAGGAACAAGGGTCTGGTAAAGACACATAGGACTCAAAGCAAGTAAACCAAGGTCAAAACTACTATAGAGACTAATATTGGTATCACAGGAGAGAGAGAGATGGTGATTGGAAATGAAAGAATGACTACAAGGAGAAGAGTAGTGCTTATATTCCGCTAAGGAATAGAGAAGATGATTCTAGAATAGAGGCTATATTGTCAAAACTGGTAAAGGGTTAGGAGAGTTAAGAAAGTTACCTTAATGAAATTAAGATAGATATTTCAAGACACATCTAAAAGGTAGAATCGTACACTACTATATCAAGCAACTTGACCAGCTTTTGGTCAAATGTTGGCCACATTGAATTAGTGTCAGTGGGGAACCCTCCTGAGTAATACTATGCAAAATCTTTTGAATATCAGTTACTTTTTAGCCATCATCACTCATAGTGGTAAGGCAACCGTTGATCCTCTCATTTCTATAATTTGTGAAGCTAGAGATGATGTTGTTGAAATTAATGATGCACCCAAAATAGAATCAAAAAGTTGGTGACTAGTGGTGAGTCAACTCAAAAGTTGATGGGTGTTGGTAGTCATGTTAAGAAGGAAATGAAAAGGAAAAGGAAGTCAAGCCTATAGTGAAGACCATTCCAGGACCCCCCCTCCCCCCACTTTTTTCTCAAAGGTTAAATCAAAAGAATGAAGAAAGAAAACCTAAAAAGTTTATTACTATGCTGAAAGAGTTGATTTTAAATATCTCTCTTCTTGAGAAGATGTCTATCTCTATGAAATTTATGAAAGAATTGGTAATAAAAAAGAAAGTCTTTAGTTATGAGGACGTTGGTGGGATGCATCATTATAGTGAGATCACATCTCGATCACTTATGCAAAAGAAAGTTACCCCAGGGCCTTCACCATTCCTTGTACCATTGTGACATCTAGATTTGTAATAGCTCTATGACTTGGGTGCCAACATTAGCTTGATGTCACTGGTAGTTTTCAAATAGTTGGGCTTGAGACCTCTCGAACCAACGACAATGCAGTTATTGATGGCAATAGTATAGTAAAGAAGCTAATGGGTATATCATTTGATGTTTTGGTAAAGGTGGACAACTTCATCTTTTCGACTGACTTTTTCATCTTGGATTATGAAGTTGATTTTGAAATGCCCATAATCTTGGGGAGACCGTTTTTGGCCACTGGCAGAGCATTGGTGGATATGGGAAAATGTGAGCTTATGTTCAGGCTTAATGATTAGGAGGTCATATTCAATGTTCGCAAAACCATGAAGCAACCAACTGATATGAGGCTGATTTTAGTAATAAAATTGTATTATTGACCCTGGAGGCAAACCCTTTGGCTACCTTGATGAAGTTTGAGTAATCAAGGTACCCACCCCATCCTGGGGTGATAAATCAGGAGCTGCTTGGGAGGCAACCAAAGGTATCTCATTATTTTTGTATTTGTGTTAATTCATGTTAGTATGATTAATGTCAGATATATGCACCTAAGTTGCTAAAGGTATGTCCCTAACTCTCTTATTTTGTAGAGTCCTAATGCATTGGGGATAATGCATGTCTATTTGATCGGGTAGGGGTACTTGTAGGTCTATATCTCCTCTTGGGGTTTTTGTTGCGATGTCTCTTTTCCTCGGAGTCTGTTCTTAGTAGAGTCGACATATCTAGAACATATTTTGTTTTATTTTATATTACTTTGTGTTGTCTTTGTTTAACAAGGAGAATAACAAGTACCTAATGGTATTTGACGTATTTTGTATTTGAGTTTACGTCTTTTTGTGAAAAATTATACCCCTCCAAAAAATTTATGTTGAACTATTTGATGTACTTATATGTGTGATCACTGTAAATCTTATTATGGCATTAGGATTAAGGACATAATAATCATAGCTAGCAGTAGCATAAACCAGATAGGTAGTAGCTTGTGATATACCCTGTACCATGTGTGTGTGAGATGCTTATTTAGTTCCCTTTGTGTATTTAATTCAAAACTTTCTCGGTTAGTCTTGCCTAGGTTGTAGGATAGTCGGTTAGAAAGTGATCATAGGACATTTTTGAATTAGCCTATTTTTAGCTTAAACGAACTTCCAAATAAAAATAAGTATCCCTTGATCCCTTCTTTGAGCCTATATAGATAATTTTTCTTGTTTACACATTTCACCTTCCTAGTTTAGTTATAATGAACCTGTTTTGGCTCTTGTCCTCTTTGGACATTGTACACCTCAACTCAGGCAAATCACCTAAGTTGAGGGTGGCTATCATAGGTGTGCATGATTAAAATTGGGTATGAAAAAGTCCATAAATAAGAGAAAATAAAGTAGGGTTGGGTGTGGTAGAAAAAATATATATATGAAAAAAAGAAAAAAAGAAACCACAGCCAGCCTAAATAAGCAATAAAAGGGAAAGGGAGAAATAAAAACAGAATAAAACAAAAGTTGGTTGATAAGTGGACCCCTAAAATAATGTAGAGCCACGGAGGCTTGTCACTAAATTCCTAAATGTACCATACCAGCCTCCAAGTCAACGTTACAAGTCGAATAAAGTCCAATAATGATCCTAATCTGACTATCCAAAAAAATATGCCAAAGAAAATAAAGAAAAGCCTATGGTATTCTATGCGCATTGTTGGAACCTCTTTTGAGAGGTTGAGTGTCTCGTTATAGTCCCTATAGTGGCATGTAAGATTCTACTAAGTAAGTGAGACTTCCTTGTTGTGAAGGCAAGCGTTGTATTACTAGCTTCTTATCTAGTCAGGTAGTGTGACTTGTACATATGCTTGATTATGTGTTGCTAATGTAATTCCATAGCTTGATTCCCCTGTGGAACATTATTAGGCTGCATGGGTCTGCAATGTTGGTTTTGAAAAGTTAAAAATATGAGGGGGTAATATGTTTTGAACTAAAATTGAGATTGATTGCCATATGTTCTTTAGGTTTCTCTTGGTGAAGCATCATGCTATTTTTTGTCGTGTTTTTATTTCCCAAGGACATGCAAACATTCTATGTTAGGAGTCTTGATGTACCATGGTTTTATTACATATTTGATGCTTAAAACTAGAAAATATGCATGTACTTTGGTGTGTTTTGTTTGGTATGATGTGTTTTTATGTTCATGTTGCAGGAAACAAGGTTTTGCAGCTTAAAAGGAGAAAAAAAGAGTGAAGTTGAGCAGAAAACCCAACCTGCAAGCCTACCCACATGGCGTGGGTGCTACCAACATAGAGTGTGTGGCTTTATGGTCTCAGAAAGTAAAGAATCAGTGAACTTGAAATTTGAAATCTTCTGTGACACCCATGATGGAGGCACTTACAGGGTGTGGGTAGCACTTACGCCACGTAAGTGCCATAGTAGGTCACCTATTGAAGTGGATCAAGAGCTATGGAGTTTCTTTTCTACCCACGAAATCACCCACGTGGCATGGGTGCCACTTATGGCCCATTAGTGGGCTCATAAGTGGCCACCAACACAAGTTGATGCACTCATTAGTCACAAACATATATTTGATTCTATGATTGACTTTTGATCATGGAATCTCTTTGATCTTTGTTTTTGGTTGATTATTAATTTAAGACTTTGGGTTTTTTTCTTCAATTGATGTGAGATTATTTCTTTGCTTTCTTTTATGAATTCCATGGAGTTTTGTACAACTATGAGCAGTTAAACCCCTTATCTAGGGTTGTGGGAACCCTGGCAGAATAACAAAGTAGGGAAAGTGTGAGGTTCTCTAGGTCATTGTTTACACATGCATTGTGATTTTCTTTGGATTGTTTTCTTCCTTAACTACTACAGAAGGGAAGGACTAGCCTGTATTCAAGTTCATCCACACAAAAGAGATTGAGATTGAGAAAATAATATTACAAAAATGTTTCTAGGCTACAAACCCTCATCTAATTAACTTGAAACTCACAAGATAATAGTTAAACTGGGATAAAAGATAAGGGTTTGAAAGGCGACACTCTGAGACTTACAAGGTGAAGACTGAAATTTACCAAGGCATGCACAAGATGGTTGGTGATACATAACTTGTTAGATTCTGCATGTATGACATTTATATAGTCGGATTGAGCAAGATAAACCTAATAATTTAGGAAGCCATGGGGAACAGAGTCCTAGTGTTCATCTCAAATTGACTACAATAGAAAGTGATCAAGACTTGGTACTCTTTACTGTTTCTAAAAATTTACCTAATTTACTTTCCTGTACTTCTGGCTATTTCAACAAGTTTGTGCCAGATTTGACCATTCCCTATGGGTTCGACCCCAACTTAGTTAGGTTACTATAATTTGACAGAAACCGTATTGTATCTTCTTAGAGAGTATAGTTTAGGCAACATCAATCTCTTAAGCAGTGGTCTCTTTAGAAGCTAAAGGGCTGCTTTGATTGCCAAGGCTAGTCCCACCCCTCACACCTTAGAGGAGGCCTGAATTCTTTGGTGGATATCTCTTAGAAGACGGGTTGTCTGCTAGAGCAGAGGTCAGCTAGGAACAAGAGGCGTTTAGGTGACCCAATGCCACTTTTGCAGCGATCGCTTAAGCAGTAAGTGTAGGGGACTTTATTTCATCCCTTACCCGATTTTCTCCAGTTTTATCCAAGTCCTGAGATATTGGGCTATTAATCCTTGGGTGATCTTGGGGTGTTGTTGAGCTTGGGAAGATCATTTTCTCATCATAATCCTTGTAATTTTCCCTTTAATTCATGGTTTAATTCTCCAATTTAGTTATGAATCCCTAGTCCGTTGATAGGTTGAATCGAGTATCATTTGAGATTTGAAATTACTCATTATTAATGGTAAATGATACTTGATAATATAGGGATGTGTTGACGGTTTTGAAATTATGATTTTGCAAGAGGTCTCCACATGGAATTATAAGTCTATTTTGGACCCGAAGCATAAAAATACAATATGGGTATCATTATCCTCATAATAATGGGTAGATCATTATTTTGATAATAGCATCATGTGGAGGTTTCTTGAAAGGGAAAATCTTTAATTAAGTGGGCTTTATCAGGAATTCTTCAATGTTTAGGTAGGCTAGGCTTGCTCTCCTCTTAGATTGAGCATTATTATAGTATTAGTATAATATTATGCTAGTTTTGGGTTGGAAACTATGACTTGGTTGTATATTTAGCAAAATTTGGATTATTAGCCTGTTAGTGAGTTGTATTTTGGTGGATTAGACTTAACCACACATTCATTTAGTTGAATTGATACCTTAGGAATTAGTGAGATTTATGTAGCACCTTGTAGTGGGATCTTGAAATCTCAGCCTATCGCGGAGTAGAAATTTCCTTAGAATGGACTTTTGGGGTTAAAATTAGGCCTTCCCGCCCCATTTAGGTCAAGATTACTATTATCTCCTTGTAGACTCAATAGCTCTTCTCCTTTTATCCTATCTACATTAATGAGCATGAGGAGGATTTAGACATATTTTGACTTGTTCTATGCTTGTACTTTGTATTTATTAAGACCGGTTTGTGTAATGATCCTAGAATATCGCCTGGATGTCACACGGTGCTTAGGACTACAAGTAGCCCCAAAGCTAACCCATGATATCTATTCAGCTCTGAACTCTAATAAGATAAACTTTAAAACATGAGCAAAAACCAAAGAAACCTTATAAATTGGGTTCAGATAAACCAATAATCCCAACACAACACTGCAACTCTGTATCATTTAAAAACCATAAGAATATAAAAAAATATATCATCTGACTAGTCTTGAGAAGACTCTAACTAAAATTGCAGAGTTAATATGACAGACCTTAGCTGGCCCAAAACTGAAATCATGACAGCTGAAATAATATAATAAGCATCTGGAACCAACGTATGTATGTCCCTCGAACTAGAAGGACTCACCAACTGGTTGAATATATAAAATGGTGATCGAGACTAGCCGCACTGTTGGGTGCGAATACCAGAACCTACATTATGAAACAATGTAGCCACATAGACATATGTATAATCAATATTTTTGGACTGTACTGAGTATTCAGAGGTGAATGCAATAAGTAAAACCAAAACCGAACATACTTATGAATCATGCATACTAAGTGTAAATAGACTCACCTTGATCATAAATAAGACAAAAAACTGAAATCTCATGAAATATTAATCATAAAACATTATCTGAATAAAGATTATGAGTCACTACAAATAGGTTCTAAAATCTTCTTTTTCTATGGTAGTTTTTTATAACCTACATAAACCATGTGAGTTAGCATGGAGTCCAACGTCTAACCCATGTCGAGGAGGGTTTTTCCATACCTTGCCATCGAAATAGAACCTAACTAGGGTGATCACCTATACATGCCTGTTAGGACAAGCTGACTAATATATGACATGTACGTTAATACAAGCTATATACCCATTTGGACAAGAAAAAAATAACTATGGTGGCACATAGTTTCAAAGTAATAGGATGTGTTAAACTCACATTCCCCTCTCGTTGATAAATACTACTATATATATATATGTGTGTGTGTGTGTGTACACACACACTCTTCAGATCATACTTCTGAAATTCACCTTTAAATAGCACATGGGTTTATAAAACTAAAAACCTACTATGCTTCTCTTGCTTAACTCATACTTATAAAGAAACGTGTGAATTTTATGTCTTATCTGATATCATAAAATTAAAACTAAAATTTTAATCGTGTTGTAATACTTATAACTTGAATTTCTTGAAAGCTGAGTGTATCATGTTAAAATCATATACTTTACTTGTTAATAGACTAAATAATGTTGAAAATCATGTACACCTGTCAACTTATAAATGCTCAAGTTAAAAACTGAAACTAATCTCATAATATCAATTTTGTGACTAAAAACAAAGTAAACATGAAATCTTATGCTAAATAATGTGCAGCTCATGAGAAAACATCAAACTCTCAAAGTATATGAATAAACCCTAGATATTAATATCTTAAAAACACAAGTAAAAATTAAACTTTTGGACACAAAGATGGAAGAATGTCCTTAGTAATACCCTACATATCTGGACTTTGTGAATTTCTTGAAGGAAACTTGATTTGGAACCTTTAAAAGATCAAATTTTTAGAAGAATTTTCTCTTCTATATTCTGAGGGTTTGGGAGAAGAAAGATCATATGTTCTGAGTTATGAGGGTGTTAATCGTGTTTAATATGGTTGGAAAATCATTTAATAGGTAAAATACCAAAAAGTCCTTGAAGAAATTTAAGAAAAAATAAAGTTTGGCATTTCAGCTCCCTTGGGCGTGGAATGCCCTTATTTCGCCACTCCAAGGGTGTGGTATGCCCTAATCACGACACACCAAGGGTGTGTCATTCTCTTATCTCGACACACAAAGTGTGTGGCATGAACTTATTATGACACATTAAGGGTGTGGCATGTCTTTATCGCACTAGGCTATTAGCTTTCACATAATGGTGTGCCTCTCCTGCATGACACTCTTAATACGGACCCTTAATATTTTTTGACCCAAATGTGTTTTAATATTTTTGGAACACTTCTAATGGTTCTTCATCATTTATTATCATGATTTAGCTCAGATATCACAATAAATATGAAGGAAGTATCAAAATAAAATCATTGGAATTTTGGGGTCTAATATTCTCTCCCTCTTGGGACAAACATTCATACTTGAATGAAGATCGGGAAGGAAAATAGCCTATCTTATTTATCTGTTAGGCTGAGATATAGAACTTGTCTTACTTTAAAACTGACATCTTTCGCCTCAAACATGAAATTACAACTGAAATGACTCATTATACATGAACTTCATAGGGTAAGAATGTAGATATTAGTGAATTGGATAGATTAAAAGAATTTCTTACCTTAAACCAACTCTGTGCTAAAAGTAAATAGGTGAAGATATAGACTTCTCATGTCTTCTTCTGCTCCTATGTTGCTCCTTCGCCTGATTGATTTCTCCATAGAACTTTCACTGAAGCTACTTTTTTATTCCTTAACCTTCGAACTAATCGATCAAGAATTTTAACTGGGATCTCTTCGTAAGACAAACTATCTTTCACTCCAATACTCTTTGTGGGCATTAGCAAAGATGGGTCCCCAATGCACTTCTGGAGTATCGATACATGGAAAATTGGATGGAAAATAGCCTATTCTGGTGAGGTCTAACTACATCTCCAATATTTCTCACTACTTCATAGGGACCAATATAACGAGGACTAAGATTTCCCTTCCTTCCAAATCTCATTAATCCCTTCATGGACGACACCTTCAAAAACACCCAATCATTCACCTTAAACTTTAGTTCTCTTTTACTCACATCTACATATGATTTTTGACATCTTTAAGCGGTTATCAACCTTTCACGAATCAACTAGACCTTCTCCGTAGCCTCAAGAATAGAATATGGTTCCACCAAAACTGCCTCACCAACTTTTAACCAACCTATAGGTAATCTAAATCTATGCCTATACAATGCTTGAACATTTCCATTTAAATACAAATATGATAATTGTTGTTATAGGCAATCTCAATTAAAGGTAAATGATCATCCCAATTTTCCTTGAAGTCTATCACATAGGCTCTCAGTATATCTTCCAATCTTTGAATCGTACGCTCAGCCAGAACATCTCTCTATGGATGAAAAGTTGTACTAAGCTTCACCTTTGTACCAAGACTCTTTTAAAATAATTGCCAAAAATGAGAAGTGAATTGCGTACCTCGATCTCAAATATTGGACAAGGGAATTCTATGGAGCTTTACTACCATGAGAATATTAAGGTTAGCCTATTCTTTAACCATATCTGAGGTTTTGACTGGTAAGAAATAGGCTGACTTGGTTATTCGATCCATGATGACCTAAATTGAATCATGCTAACGTCTGGTGTAAGGAAATCTAGTAATGAAATCTATATTAATGACCTCCCACTTCAAATTAGGAATGCCAATATCCTGAATCATATCTCCTGGCCTCTAATGCTCAATCTTTACTTACTGATAATTGGGAAACTTGGCCAAAAACTCTACCATGTCCTTTTTTATACCATTCCACTAATAAATTTCCTGCTGGTGGCAATGCATTTTAGTAGCACCAGGGTGAATCAAATACTTAGAACTATGGGCTTCTGGTAATATCCTTTATCTCAATGCATTGACATTGGGAACCCATAGCTAACCTTGAAAGTGAAGGACATCATCTTCCTCTTGGGAGAAAGCCTCAACCTTTTGCTGCTGAACTATATCCACTACCTGGCAAAGTATGGAATCATTACACTATTTCTCTTTCACTTCCACCACTAAGGATGACTCTGAACCATTCTGAACTACTACACCCCCCATAATCCATATCAAGCAAATATACTCCCAGTCAGGGTAATCCATGCACTTACTTGGTGAACTCCTCTCAACTCTTTTCTATGGGCCACAGTACCTATAAATAGTCTACTCTTAACATATTTGCCACTACATTCACCTTAGTCGAATAGTAAGGCACATTCATGTCATAATCTTTCAACAAATCTAATCACCTTCTCTGATGAAGATTTAACTTTTTCTGCATAAATACATACTGAATACTCTTATGATCGGTGAAACTATAAACATGCACGCCAGACAAATAGTGTCTCCAGATGTTCAGGGAAAACACAAAATCTACTAACTCTAAATCATAAGTTGGGTAATTATTCTCATAATCTTTAAGTTGTCTAGAGGCATAAGCTATTACTTTCCTATTTTGGATCAGAATACAACCTAACACAACTCTGGAGGCATCACAATACACCACAAATCCATCTAACCCATTAAGCAATGCTAGAACTAGTGCTAAAGTTCATCTATCCTTCAAATTTTGAAAGCTATTCTCATATTTATCAGACCATATGAACATCACTTTCTTTTGTGTAAACCTAGTCAATGGTGCAGCTATTAAGAAAATGCCCTCAACAAACCTCCTATAATCTGACTAAATCCAAAAAGCTTTGGATATCAGATCGAGTAATGGGCCTACGTTAGTTCTTCATTGCATCTATTTTATGAGGGTCTACATGAATACATGCTCTCGATATCACATGCCCCAAAATAGTATTAGACTCCGATCAAAATTCACACTTACCAAACTTTGCATACAATTGGCGATCCTTAAGAGTCTGCTGTAGTATCCTAAAATAGCTTGCACGCTCCTCTTCTACAAAAATAGACTGGTATGTCATATATAAGGACAATTACAAACATGTCCAAATATTTCTTGAAGACCCCATTCATTAAATCGATAAAGGCTATAGGAGCATTTATTATCCCAAAAGACATAATCACAAACTCAAAGTGATCATATCATGTTTTAAAAGGAGTCTTTGGAATGTCACATACTCTGACCTTCAACTAATGATATCCTGACCTAAGATCAATCTTTCAAAACCAACGAGCGCCTTAAAGCTGGTCAAATAAGTCATTAATTTTAGGGATGAGTTACTTATTCTTGATGTTGACCTTGTTTAACTGTATATAATCTATACATTCTGAGAGTACCATCCTTTGTATGCATGAATAAGACTGGAGCACCCCATGGAGGAACACTAGGCTTGATGAAACCCTTATCAAGAGGTCCTTAAGTTGCTTCTTCAACTATGTAATCTTAGGCAGGGTCATTCGGTAGGGAGGAATAGAGATAGTCTAGGTGTATGGAAGAAGATCAATTCCGAATTCTATTTTCCTATTTGCAGGTACCCCAGGTGGATTTTCTACGAATACTTTAGGAAACTCATTAACTACATGAACTAAACAAATGGTTGTGGTTTAAAACTTAGAATCCTTAACTTGAACTAAGTGGTAGATGCTTTTATTTGGTATTAATTTCCTGACATTAAGATAGGAGACAAAACAACCCTTGGGGAGATACTGAACTACTCTTCTACTCGAGGACTGACTCATTAGTGAACTGAAACTTCACCACTTTGATGCGACAATCAATTGATAGCCTGGATGGAGCCAGTCTATGCCTAGAATAAAATCAAAGTCTATCATCTTTATCTCTATTAAATCTATAAAAGTGACCCTATGGATTATTGTAATAGGGCACTTTCAGTATAATCATCTAGATACAATTGACTCACCAATAAGAGTTGAAATTAAGAAGGGTTCAGAAAGACTCTTGAAATTTACACCAAAGTTCACAACAACCAGTGGGGTCACAAATAAAGGGTTGACCCTGAATGTAATAAGACATAAACATCAAGTTGAAAGACATGAAGCATACCGATAACTATATCTGGGGACCTCTCCAACTCCTCATGGGATTGTATATCATAAAATTGGTTCTATTATTGACCTCTACCAACATGGGATGACGAGACCTCTTTTGGAGTTGGGTGGCCTGACTGAGTTGTTAAACTAGTGAACAAAGCTTAAGGATGATCATCCTTGTTACCTGCTTCCACAAAGGGGAAGTTCCGCAACCTGTGGTCCATTTTCCCATATCCATAACACCATGTTCTACCAACCAAATACTCATCCAGATGATTCCTACCACATCCCTTGCAGGCTGGATAATTGGGTCCCCAGAAACACTACACTAGGATTTAGAAGTCAGTAATATACCCTACTACTCTTGCTTAGTTTTGGGTGTAGGGGCATTAGCAGAGAACAATGTAGGCGCTGATGAATGACCCTGAAACTAGGAATAATTTCCCCCTCTCGACTTCTGCTAACTATACTTAAATTGTCCAATATTAGCCTTTTTGTTTTCCCAATCTCTTTTCTTTAGTTTCTCAACCTCAATCTACTGAGCAAGAGTCATCAAACGGGAAATATCCATATACCTAATGAACACGGAAGTCCTACACTCCTTGACTATAAAGTCAGACACTCTAGTGACAAAACCTACTCATACAAGCTATGGAATCCAACAACTTTCGAGCATACTTAGCTAGCTGAGTGGACTTAAGGCAATATTCCTTCACCGACGTAGATCCCTAACTCAGGTTCATGAACTCTTATACCTTAGCCTACCTCTTCTCAAGAGGAAAGAACCTATCAATAAAATTCATCTAAAATATATCCCAGCTCATTGGAACTTCATTCTCACCTTTACTTCCTTTCATATAGTAATGTAATCATAAGTAATATCTTTTGACTTATAAGAAGCCAATTCAACACTTTTTTCTTTAGTAATAGGCATAATCTGAGTAAGCTTCTTCACTTCATCAATGAAAAATTAAGGATCCTCATCCACAGTTAACCCAAAGAACTCAGGTGGGTTCATTCTCATAAAATCTTGAACTCCTGCTGCAACTAATTTACCATTTTACTGAAGTGGGACTACTGCTACCTAATTGCCTTGAGCATTTGAATTCACATCCTGCGCTAACACTTGTAAGGTAGGCTAAAACTCAGTATGAGATACATTCTTATTCAGAGGGTCTGCAAGTAGTGGTGGAGCTGGCTAGTCCCTATTTCTATAGGTGAAAACTCTTCTAAGAAGACATTTTTTGTCACACAAAAACACAAATTAGAGCAAATAGAGATAACTTCAAATCACGGTAGATATTATGAAAGAGATGATGGTTCCTAATGCATTCTATATCCTCTTGCTTATAAGTTTGGCATGTTTCACACCCATGATCAAGACTCTACATCATTAGGCTTGTCAGACTCCCTAAGACTCTTTAAACTATAGATTCTAATACCATATTTGTAACGACCTGAGGATACCCCTTAGATGTCACACAGTTCTTAGGACTATAAGTAGCCCCAAATCTAACCCATGATATCTATTCAGGTTTGAAATCTAATAATATAAACAATAAAACATGAGCAGAAACTGAAGAAAACTTATAAATTGGTTTCAAATAAACCAATAATCTCAATACAACAGTACAGCTCTGTATGATTCAAAAACCATGAGAATCTGAAAGAACATATGTCTAAATAGTCTTGACAAGCCTCTAACTAAAACTAAAAAGTTACTGGGATAGACTCTGGTCGACCCAAAACTAAAAGCATAACAACTTAAATAATAAAATAAGCATCTGGAATAAATGCATGTCTGTCCCTCGAACTATGAGGACTCATTAAAAGGCTGAATTGGAAATGGTGATCAATACTAGCCATGATTCTCGGGATATACACCAGAACCTACATTATAAAATAATGTATCCACACAGACATATATGTGGTCAGTACTTCTGGAACGTACTAAGTATGTAGGATTGAATGCAATAATTAAAACTAAAACTGAACATGCTTGCAAATCATGCATACTAAATGTAAATAGACTCACCTTGATCATAAATAAGACTGAAAACTAAAATCTCATAAAGTATAAATCATAAAATATTATCTGAATAAAAATTGTAAGTCACTACACTTAGGTTCTAAAATCTTCTTTTTCATGAGAGTTTGTTATAACGGACATAAACCATTTTGAGGAGGGTTGTTCCATACCTTGCTATACGTATAGAACCTAAAAGGCGGTGATCACCTATACATCTTTGTCGGTATAAGCTGAATAATATATGACATGTTCGTTAGGACAAGCTACATGCCCCATTTGGACAAGCTAAAAACACCTATAGTGGCACGTAGTTTTTGAAAAATAGGATGCATTAAATCCACATTCTCTCTCTAGCTATTAAATACTACTCCCAAATATATTTTTATATATATACACACAAACACACTTAAGCTCATACTTATGAAATTCACCTTTAAATAGAATGTAGGTTTATAAAACTAAAAATCAACTATGCTTCCCTTACTTAACTCATACTCATAAAGAAACTTGTGAATTTCATGTCCTATATGATATCATAAGATCAAAACTAGAACTTTAATCATGTTGTAATATTTGTAACTTGAATTTCTTGTAAGCTTAGTGCATCATGCTAAAACTTCATACTTTACTTGTAAACTAACTGAATCGTGCTGAAAATCATGTACATATATCAACTTATGAATCTTCATATCAAAATACTGAAACTCATCTCATAATATCAATTTAATGACTAAAAATATAAGTAAACATGAAATATTATGCTAAATAAAGTGCAACTCATGAGGAAATATCAAAATCACAAAGCATATGAAAAGTGGGTATGAACCCTAGATATCAATTTCTTAAATACTTGGGTAAAAATCAAACTTTTGGGAACAAGGACGGAAGAATATCCTTTCTCAAACCCGACATACCTGGAATTTTTGAATTACTTGAACGGAACTCAATTTGAAACCTTTAAAAGCTTGAATCATGGAGAAGAATTTCCTCTTCTGTGTTCTTGAGGGTTTGGGAGAAGGAGGATCGTATGTTCTGAGTTATGAGGGTGTTAATCATGTTTAATATGGTTGGAAAATTATTTAAGAGGTAAAAGACCCAAAAATACCTCAATGAAATTTAAGAAAAAATAAAGCTTGGCATTTCTGTGCCCTTGGGCATGGCACACTCTTATCGCGCCACTCCAAGGGTATGGCAAGCCCTTATTGCGGCACACCAAGGGTGTGGAATGCCCTTATCGCAGAAACTAGCAGGTGTGCCACACCCTTATCACACCAGGCCATTGGTTTTTACATAAGGGTGTGCCTCTCCTCTATCCATGCCCTTAACGCAAACCTTTACTATTTTGGGGCCCCAAAATATCCCAAAACGCATTTCAAAAATTCCAAAAAACTTTCTAATGGTTCTGTTATCATTTCTTATCATAATTCAGCTTAGAAATCACAATAAAATATGAAGAAAGTATCAAAATAAAATTGTTGAAATATTAGGATCTAACAGTTTAAGTTTGAAAATTATGATATTTAGACTGGTTCAAGTCTGACGTCTATGCTAATATTATTTCTGGTTCGAGTCCATTATTCAGGATACTATCTCTAATTCAAGTCTGGAATTGAGGGATACTTATGATGGTTATGGAACTAATTCAAATCTGATGTTAATGGAATTAAAGGATCCATCGTTATGGTTTTGAGGCTTGGATATTTTATGAGTATTATGGTTTCTATTTCCTTCTTGATTTCACCCATCGAGCTTATGGGGGCTCGGTTGGATTATTTATATTGGTTTGCACCTTTTGGTCTAATGAGGGCATAGTCAGGCTGTAGTTAGTCATGTTCTCTTTGATATTATTTACTTGGTTATTTACTTTTAGTATTTGGAGCACTGTTTTGTCATTCTTTTTCCTGGCCTTAGTTTATTATCTTGTATGTTATTGTATTTATATTATGATTTAGCTCAGTCGACCAATGAAGCCTATTGAGTATTCGTCGCTTTGATACTCATACTACATTTTTGTATTCTTTTGTGATGCAAATTCAAGTACTAGATACCGCCGTTGACAATGTATAGTGTTGGTCGAAGTTCGAAGATAGGGTGAGCTTTTGGAGCCGGAGCTGACTTTTTCTCCTTCTTCTATTTTTGATGGTGTTTCTATTTGAGACTATTGTACATTTGATACTTATTGTACTTTTATTCTTTTACTAGAGGCTCTTGTACCGACCTTACTTGGTCATGTGATATTTTATCTTTTTTCCTTATTATCTCTAGTTATGCTATCGTTCATATTTTTTATTTCTTGTGATCTAATTATTGCGTAATTTTCGTATTTATTCTATTTTTTCACTGAGTAGCCCATTACTTGCCGTTCTAGACTATGATTTGACTTACCTACTGGTAGATTAAGGTAGGTGTCATCATGACTCAAAAATCAAATCGTGAGTTGGTGAAAAGAAACTATTAGTGGTTGTTTGGTTTGAAGTATAAAAAATTCAAGGGATAAGTTATCCCGGGATAAAATAAAAGATCACTTAATCCCTTGTTTGGTTGGAGGGATTATCCAACCCGGGATAACTTATCCCACCATTTTCCCCTTAGTGATGGGATAACTTATCCCATATACATGGTGGGATAAGTTATTCCGGGATAACAATTTCCCAACCAAACGACCATGTTATAATTATTGTGGAAATAAATGTTATCAATTTATGAAGTGATTGGTGGTTTCACTACTAATTCTACTCACTAATTAAGTACGAATAAAATGTGTAGGAATTTTTCTCAAGAGTTATTAAGAGTTAGAGTTATGACTCTAGACCCATCTGTCTAACACACTAAGGGGTCGTTCGGTGTGAGGTATAAAGGATAAATAGTTTAGGAATAAAATAATCGTTTATTTTATCTCATGTTTGATTGGATGTATTAGTTAATATCAAAATAACTTATCACATCATTTACACCATAGTGATGGCATAAGTTATCCCATATGCATGGTGGGATAAGTTATCCTAGATAATTTCGAAATAACCAATCCCTTGATTAATTATTCCGGGATAACAATTTTCCAACCAAACGACCCCTAACATTAATACTAAAAAGAGAGGTTATATTCTCTTTTCAACTAAATTCTAAACTCAACGTATCCAACAATCTTCCTAAACTAGATTTCTTATTTTCAAAAGCCTTGCCGCTCTCCGCCGCCTCTACACAAATCTTCTCCTTTGCCAAATTACACTGTTTTCTTATTTGAACAAAACAGCAAAAAAAAATAATTCCAACTATCTCTTTCCCTCTTTATTTTTTCTTCTCTCACTGCTCAATATTGATGTCATAGCAACTCCGATAGGTGACTGGGAGCTCGGGAGTTGGGAGATGTCGAACGATAAATTTTCTGCTGATGATGGGTAGAGCTTGTCAATGGTGGACCTTGTTATATTTTGTAGTTGAAACAAATTTTATTGAATAATATCCAGAGCACTGCATCATCTATTTTGCACAATTTGTGAGACCTGAAAAGCTTTGCGAATTAAAATAAAAGATATTATAATGGAATAAAAAGGTACACGCTAGCTTAGCTTTACGATTTCATTCAAAATTGGCTAAATTACATTTGCCCATAAATTAGAAAGTCGACTATTGAAGATCTTGATGGGAGAATAACAGTAAGAGAAGAGAAATGACCAAAAAATCTATCTCTATAATTGTATTGCAATGCACTAAAGTAGGAGTATTTTTTGAGAAAAGAAAATGGGTGCATATATATTTATTTTACTACCATTAATAAGTGCGAAAAAGTATACAGCTCTTCGTTAACATGTATGCTCTTTCAGTTGCTTCGTGATTTTACTATATTATTTCTAATTAATTATTTTAAGTTATTTATATATATAAAATAATTAATAATATTTAATTAAAAAAAGGTAAAATAAATATTTATGACATGTCTGTTTCAACTGCTTTAATTGTAGTTTTATTATATCACTCTAATTAATTATTATAAGTCATCTAAGTATTAAAAATTAATAATATTTAATAAATAATAAAATAGACATAAATGATAAATTAGTTCTTGATGTTTTAAATTTATAGGACATCTTATATGAGACTCATTTAAAAAGTTTTCACAAGTATGTTTGCTCCATAATTTTACTATATTACCCTTAATTAATTATTGTAAGACATTTATGTATAAGAAAATTAAGAATATTTAATAAAAAAGGATAAAATAGGCATTTATGTCATGTCTACTTCAGCTGCTTCAATTGTAATTTTATTATATCACCCCTAATTAATAAGTTATTTAAGTATTAAAAAATTAATAATATTTAATAAAAAAATAAAATTGACATAAAAAGATAAATTAATTCTTAATGTTTTAAATTAACATGACATCTTATATGAGACTCATTTAAAGTTTTTTCACAAATATTTTCTTATAGTAATTTTGTTATATCACTTCTAATTAGGTATTATAAGTCATTTGGAACATATCATCTTCGTTACTTCAATCATAAAATTTGATTGACTCTCAAATTATTTCAGTGCCACTTAAATTGGAATAGAAGAAAAAAGTATTATAAATCATAATAATTAAGAACTTAAATTATTTTAAGAATATAATTGACTATCAATGCCACAAAAATTTGGATAAGGAGATTAACATATATTATTTAAAAATTACATAAAAAATATTATAGATTACGATAGTTAACAATTTAAAATATTTAAAGACATATTAAAAATATGATTGGTTATCTAAATTATATTTGTATCACATAAATCCGGGATAGTTTTGACATTTTATAATTTGCATGTTTTAATGTTTTAATTTAGTAATTTATTGATCCAAATGATGTTTTTGAATTTAGCATGTTTTTAAAATTTAGTACTTTGTTTATTTTAATTAATTTATTTTATTTTGGTAAAATATTATATATTAAAAAATTATGCAAAAAAATAATTATAAGTCATAACTATTAAGATTTTATAATATTTTAAAGACATATAGTAACAAATATAATTGACTTTTGAAATTCTAATACTGTCACCTAGGTTGAGATAAATCAAGTAACATAAATTATTTGAAATTACATTAAAAGATACTAAAATCACAATAATTAACAACTTAAAATATTTAAAAAATATATTAGTAAAAATTTGATTAACTCTCTAAATTCTAAAATTGGGACAAAGCGAGTAACATAAATTACTAAATTATGTAAAAGGTACTATAAATCACAATGATTAACAACTGAAATTATTTAAAAATTTATATTAATAAAAAATTGATTAACACTCCAAATGTTATTTGTGCTACATAAATTGAGATAACATAAACAACATATGTTGGGTCTGTACTGACACGGGTTATAATATCTAGTATATATATATATATATGTGTGTGTATGTATGTTTATGTGTATAAGTTGTTATTTTGTACTATCTGACCCAATTAGGGCATACCACTGTCCTAGCCGCAAATTCATCTGTAGATGAATTCTACTCCCTTAACTCATGTTTTATTTCTACTCTTTATCTCTCTAATTCTTCTGGAAATCATTTATTTATTTGTTGGATATGAAATCGAGAAGGCAACGTGTAGAAACTACTAGTTATAAACCATACAGGGTATTTCAAACGACAAAAGAAAATATATTAAAAGAATAATTATTATATAGTTTCGCCAATTGGCCTATATATGAAAAAACTAATATAAGAATATCATAAAAACTATGAGAGAAAAATCTCTCCATAAAGAAGAGTTTAAAGTCTACACTGTGGATGTTATTATGTTGTGACATGAGAAAAGGGATTTTCTATTTATAGAGGGCATAACCTTTCCTGCAAGAAAGAGGTTAGCCAATTATGGAAGAGTTTATATTTTCATTTTAGTAAAAGTAAAAGTAATTATGGTATTACTTTAATTTTTCTTCCAAGAAAAAGTAAAACTTAAATTTTGATGAGAAAATCAGGGCAAAAATTTTAAAAATTTTCCTTTTTTGGCTTGATTTTCTTCACTTAGTCCGCATTCTTCACATGCATGATCTTCGTCCTTCACATAATCTTCATCACTGCTTCTTGGCATGTTTAAAAATGGTGCCCGTTTGGTTAAGAAATATTGGAGCCTTTTTGGGTTAAAAAAATTAGAGCCCTTTACTATATTTTCAAATATGAAACAACAAGATTGTAGACAATATGATTGACAATTGTTTCCACATATAGTTTTTGATACATATATCTTCATTATCATCAAATTGGTTGCATATTTATTTGAAACTGCATTGAACTCGTCTTTAATCTCATTTCACCAAATCATTGGACCTTTGAACTGTCGGCTCTAATACCACTGGTTGGGTTCGAAATCGAAAAGACAATATGCAGAAACTATTAGTTACAAAACATAGAGATGATAATTCATACGACAAAGAAAAATATCTTAAAGGCATAGTTATTATATTGTCTGGCCAATTGGCCTATTTATAAAAAAACTAATATAAAAATATCATAAAAACTACGAGAGAAAAATTTTCCCATAAACGAGACTCTTTAAAGACTACATTGTAAATGTTATTGTGTTGTGATATGAGAAGAGGGATTTTCTATTTATAGAGGTCCAAAACCTTTCTGTAAGAAAAAAGTTAGCAAAATATGAAAGAGTGTTATATTTTTCTTTTAGGAAAAGTAAAAGTAATAATGGTTTACTTTTATTTTTCTTTCAAGAAAAAGTAAAACCAAAATTTATTAAGAAAATCACAGCAAAAACCTTAACATTATCCTATTGGTCGTCAAGTAATAGAATAGTAATCACAAGCTTAAGAGAACAAAACATAATATTAGATTATGTTGGTGAAATTATATTAAAAAGACAACTGAAAATTACAAGTGAAGAAAATAAAAAAGATTATCTTCTTCTTTGGCTGAGACGCGAATATCTCGCTCTCTTTAAGGAGATTCAAGCTCACTGTAGATAATGTTTCACCGGTCCAACAATAATATTCTTGATTTTTCTCCTCCAAGATACAACAACCTTCTCACAAAGAATAACTTAACGATTCTAGACAAGAGTTGAGTTCAAAGCTCTACAAAAAGAACACCTCCCTTCAACTAATAAAGTCTCTTTTTTGGCTAACTTTTGTGGACTCTCTATTATCTTATCTGTAAAAACCATGCAAGGCCACCTCTATTTGTAGGAGAGGAAGTCTTTCATGCAATGAATAGGAAGAAGTAAATGAGATAGTAAAGATGGAATATCAATGACTCTTAGGTTACAAGAGTTGCATGAGTTATACCAACATAAAGAATAAGATAATGGAGGAATAAAGAGTGAGTGGTTACAAGAAACTTATGTTTTCATTCTACCAGTACTAACTATGATAATTAAAGGCTCATAAAACACAATGAAATGGGAGTTAGGAAGATGAAAAAATTTAGCCATGAACGTAAAAAAATTGACTAAGGAAGATGTATAATTGGCATGCATCAAGTGCCATGAACTAATGGCAGTAAACTGCCAAAAAACAAAACTCCCATTTTGTATTCTTAAAAGTCCCATTAAAATCACTAAGTGCCAAACTGCCATGCACATAATAATATTAATATGTAACATCAATCTCTCACTCATTTTAATATTAACACAAGAAGAATCTACTATTTGAAGGAAGACTACCATGCATAATGAAGGTATGCTCTACATTAAACCTCCACTTAGTAAAACAGTAATATTTACTCCAGAGTTATAGTGGTCTCACACTTGAACTATGACTTCTTAAAGGAAATAAAAAGTTACTTCTTACACATAATAGTCAAGGTATTGACATGAGCTTTATAGCCATCACGTTACGGCCTTGTGCTATCCCGGTTTCACGAGTGTCTTTGAGAATGAGCCTAATTATCATAAAAAGCGGCCTACCTCCATACTCACATAGGTAAAATCCGTCGAGAGTGCTCCAGTAATTTAGCACCTCACTCATACGAGCTACAGATTTTTATTAAGAGTTTTTAAAACTCAACTTCACAATCGTTACAGGAAAATGCACTCACACCATAGGGAGAGATAAATAAAAATAGTACATTTTTCACAACAAATTATCATGTGATTTATTTTTTCCATTGAACTTGGTTATAGGATCTCTAGTCCCCAGGTTGGGTTTCCTCACATATGACTCAAGATTGAATAGGCTTCAATCCCATCCCCCTCAATGTGCTCCATACCTTTTCTCTTACTAAGGCCTTAGTCAACGAATCTTCAAGATTATCACAAGATTTGACATGATCAATATTAATGGTATCATTTGTCAAATATGATCTCACATTACTGTATTTTCTTTGTATAGGTCTGAATTTACCGTTGTAATAACGGTTTTGAACTCTACATATTGCAGTCGTGCTATCAGAATGAATTAAAATAGGAGAAATTGGTTTTTTACAAGAAGGTATTTGAAATAACAAATCACTCAACCAATTCTCTTCCTCACTAGCTAAAGCTAAAGCAATTAGTTCAGCCTCCATGATAGAGTTAGCAACAATAGTTTGCTTTTTAGATTTCCAACAAATAGCACCACCACCCAAAGTAAAAACATAACCAGTAGTGGATAAGGAATCACCTGATAAAGTGTTCCAATCCGCATCACAAAAGCCTTCAAGTACAACAGGATATTTTTTATAGAACAAACCACAATTTTCGTTTCAATTAAATATCTCATTGCTCTTGTTATAGCATGCCAATGTTCATTACCTGGTTTGCTAGTAAACTTGCTAAGTACTCCTACTGCATATAAAATATCAGGCCTAGTGCAATTATTCACATATCTCAAACTTCCAATTATACTAGCATATTCCTTTTGATTTGTTTTATCATTTTTACTTTCAACAGGAAACAATTGAACACTAGAATCAAATGGAGTTACAACATGCTTGTAATCAAGAAAATTATATTTTTTCAATATTTTCTCAACATAATATGACTGGTCAAAGAAAATTCCATCGCATGTTCTAGTAATTTTTATTCGTAAAATATAATTTGCCTCACCAAGATCTTTCACATCAAAATAATTTCTAAGAATTTTATAGTCTCTCCAATAATATTCATGTTAGTGCCAAAGATCAATAAATCATCAACATATAGGCAAATAATGACATGTGAATTATTCCAAGACTTCTAATATATGCACTTATCACACTCATTTGTTTTAAATTCATTATCAATCATGCAGGAATCAAACTTTTTATGTCATTTCTTTTGTGCCTGTTTCAATCCATATAGAGATTTATTAAGTTTACACACTTTGCTTTCTTGCCAACCTCAACAAAACATTTGGGTTGTTCTATGTAAATCTCCTCATTTAGGTCTCCATTTAAAAAAACACTGTTTACATCCATTTGATGAATTTGTAAATCAAAAATTGCAGCAATAGCAACTTAGAGTTTAATGGATGTAATTCTAGTTACCAGTGAAAAAGTATCAAAAAAATTCTAGGCCTTCTATTTGTGTAACACCTCTAGCCACTAGCCTAGCTTTATATTTATAAATAGATCCATCCGGTTTCAACATTTTACGTAAGACCCATTTACATCCATTTATTTCAAGCCGGTGGTAAATCAACAAGCTTCCAAGTTTTATTGGAAATTAGAGATTCCATTTCATCATTTACAGCTTCTTTTCAGAAAATAGCATCGTGTGAAGACAAAACCTTTTTTAAAGTGATAGGGTCATCTCCAACGTTTAAAACATAATAATCTGAACCAAAAAAAATTTCTACTCTAGCTCGTTTACTTCTTCTTAACTCAAAATCATCATTTTTTTTATTTTTCAAAGTAGAAGTTGAAGAACTAGGTACTGACAAAATATTTTCTTTAGTCCTATGACCCCCACTATTTTTAGAATCAAAAGAAAATTTATTTTCATGAAAAATAGCATCACCTGATTCTATTATTACACTATCTTCAAGATTAAAAATTCTATAGGCCGTAGTATTTGAAGCATAATCAAGAAAAGTACAAGTAGTAACTTTTTTACCCAACTTAGAAATTTTAGGATCCATTAACCTTACATAGGCTAAGCAACCCCAAACTCTTAGATATCCCAAATTTTGCTTATGACTTTTCCACAACTCAAAAGGTGTTAGTTTAGTCTTTTTATAAGGCACACGATTCAACACATAACAAGCAGTCAAAAGAGGTTCACCCTAAAAACTTAAAGGTGCACAAGACTCAATTAAAATGGCATTAGTCAACTCAACTAAAGTTCTATTCTTCCTTTTCGCTACACCGTTACATACAGGAGAATAAGGAAGAGTAGTTTCATGAATTATACCCAATGATCTACCAAAATAATTGAACTTATGTGACTTATATTCAAGGACTCTATCACTTCTAATTCTTTTTATTTTTCTATTAAACTGATTTTCAACTTCATGGAGAAAAATTTTAAAGTTCTCAAATGTATAACTTTTATTTTTCATTAAGTAAACATATGTAAACTTACAAAAATCACCAATGAAAGTGATAAAATATCTATTTTCTCCATGAGTTAAAATTCCTCCAAGTTCACAAATATCAGTATGAACTAATTCTAATAATTTAGTTTTTCTTTCAACTTGAAAATGAGGCCTTTTTATGATTTTGGATTTACTACAAGCCTCACATTTTTTGAAGTTCTTTTTGTTCATTGAAATTAATCTTAAACTACTCATGATTCCCACATAACGATCATTTATATGATATAAACGAGCATGCCAAAATTTAGTAGAAGAAAACATATAAACAGAAGTAGATGTTTTATTTATTTCAACATTCAATTTGAACATACCATCACATGCATACCCCTTTCCCACAAAAATATTATTTTTAACAATTACATACTGATCAGATTCAATAATCTATTTGAAGCCTGCTTTATTAAGAAGAAAACTAGGCATCAAATTTTTTCTCATAGAAGGAGTATAAAGTACATATTTTAAGATTAATACCCTTTTAGAAGTAAACTTCAACTCAACATCTCCCATTCTAAGTACTTGAGTTGTGTGTGAATCCCCAAGCATGATGGTTTTGGGCTACTCAAAATTTATATATTTTTAAACCATTTTTTGTCATAACGGATATGACGGTTTGCACCAGAGTCATTCCACCATCCATCAACATTCTCCACTATGTTAATATGTGTTATCACCGTCATAAATGGTTCTTCAGTAACATTTGCCTGAGGTGTAGGCCAACATTTCCGAAATTTGCAAAATCGAGCAATATGCCCACTCTTGCCATAAACAAAGCATGATCCTTTTTTTTGTACATGTTGATTTTTTGCTTGGTTGTTTTCACCATTATTGTCCTTGGGATGTCTACCATCATTTTTCTTAAACTTTTTCTTCTTAGGCTTCAAAGTAGTATTTTTGTTAACTTCAGGGGTAGCATTATTTGAAGAAGTTAAATTTACCTTCGGTGTGATGTTGTTCTCTTCTGTTTGCAAAAGTGCATCTTGGCCCCTTGCTTCTTTTTTCATACGGATTCTCATTAGCAAAGTCTCAAGAGAAGTTTTCTTTTACTTGTGGCGCATAGTTTTTTGAAATTCCTTACACAAAGGTGGAAGTTTATCAATTATGCCACAAACAATAAGGTTATCTCCAATTTTGACTTCTTCGGCCCTGAGCTCACCAACAATCATTATGAAATCCTGAGCTTGGTCTATCACTGATTTGTTGTCCACCATTTGAAAACGAAAAAATCTGCTAGCCGCATATTTTTTTGCTCTGGCTTCCTCAGTGTTATACTTACTCCTTCCACCTCTTAAAGTGAGTACCGTTGAACCAGAATGGCTTGTTAAGATCTCCCATCTTGACATCCGCGAATTTTTCAGCTGTTGAGCTTGAATCTCCTTAAAATTGTTGGTGAAATTACAATTAAAATACAATTGAAAATTACAAATGAAGAAAATAAAAAAGACTATCTTCTTCTTCTTTGGCTGAGGCGTGGATATCTCGCTCTCTTTAAGGAGATTCAAGCCCACTACAGCAAATGTTTCACCGGTCCAACAGTAATCTTCTTGACCTGTCCCCTCATGGATACAACAAATTTCTCTCAAAGAATAATTCAACTACTCTGGACAAAAGTTGAGTTCAAAGCTCCACAAAAAGAACACCTCCCTTCAACTAATAAACTCTTTTTTTTTTTTTACTAACTTTTGAGAACTCTCTATTATCTTATGTATAAAAACCATGCAAGACCACCTCTATTTGTAGGAGAGGAAGTCTTCCATGCAATGAATAGGAAAAAGTCAATGTGATAGTAAAGATGGAATATCAATAACTTTTAGGTTACAAGAGTTACATGAGTTACACCAACATAAAGAATAAGATAATGGAGGAATAAAGAGCGAGTGGTTACAAAAAACTTATGTCTTCATTCTACCACCACTAACTATCGTAATTAAAGGCTCATAAACCACAATGAAATGGGAGTTAGGAAGATGAAAAAATTGAAGCCATGCTCGTCCAAAAATTGACTAAGGAAGATGTATAATTGGCATGCATCAAGTGCCATCAACTATGGCAGTAAACTGCCAAAAAACAAAACTCCCATATTGTATTCTTAAAAGTGCCATTAAAATCACTAAGTGCCAAACTGCCATGCACATAATAATATTAAATAATAATATTAAAATGTAACATCACATTATGCAAAAACAAACTATATATTATCTAAGATGTTCATAATATGGCCATACCCTAGATAGAGGATTTTAGCTACTTATAATTCGATTACAGAAGTAGTTAGTTTAGTGTATAATGATTATGCTAAGTAGTTAGTTTAGTGTATAATAATTATGCTAAGTACAAAATGTAACCTTAAGAATGTTGAGACTGAGCTCCCCTATTCTTCCTCTGGCGAAAACTGAAGAAACGACCTACAGGGTACGTAAAACATCTAAGAGATCCTCCAAGTTGGATAGGAAAAGGGGAAATTTTTCCCGTTGCCATGACCTACTCGCGGAACAGGCCTCTTTCTTTAGTTATGGAGCTTGTGTCCTGAGCCTCTGCGAGATAGAATCTTTTTTGTTGGATGTAAACTTTCGAGGAAGTGTATTTTAGACCCCCATTCTCTCTAAACTCGCTCCGCAATTCTCCGGCTTCGCTTGGATTTTTCTTTGCTAAAATTGATCATTTATGATCCTTTCTAGCTAGTTTCATTTTGTCACCATTCTCCCAAATTGCATTAAGAAAAACTCATATAAGTCGCGAAATCAAGCATAAACTAAGTATTAAGCTAAATTATTCTTAAAACAAGGTATAAATATGGAAAAAATAGTGAGAAAACTATATAATATTCCCCCATCAATAGGCATGTCACTTGGGGCATTCAAATGTCCCAAGGATGGGTGCTCTGCATCTCAAATGGTGCGGAATCAATAGGTCATTTGTTCTTTCAGTGAAGATAATCAAGATATATCCAAACATGTTCATTACAATCGACCTATAGCAAGTATATTGGGGTTCCTGTTAGCTGCTACTGTCTACCATATTTGAATAGAAAGGAATGCAAGAACTTTTCAAGCAAAAAGCAGAAAAATTATTCGTCGGATCAGAGATACCATCTTGCAATTACATATTAGTAGAAAAAATTGTAAATGAAGTGGCCTAGTGGAAAGTTTACAATAATACCCTGTATATACTGTCAAAATTTTCCTTGAGGTAGCTTAGTGTAGGAACAAACATATAGGGACTGACTAGAGTCCAATATGCCTAGCTGTGTATAAACTATGTTACTTTGTTGAATAAGTTTTTCATTTTGACCAAAAACGATTAACATAAGAAGTTAAGTCAGTTTGTTACATATGTTTAAATCAATAAGAATAGGGATAACCACACTTAGTGTTAGATAACCAAAAGATATTAGAATGAAATGGTTTGCGTAGAGAACCACCGAATCATATTTTTCGCTTATGTTAGTGCATGCGCACATATTATGCTATGTCAAGGGTACGCTCGGGCCTGAAATGACATCGTGCCGATCACACCAAGGTCTAGGCTCGGGGGCATGAAAGCTTGGTATTAGAGCACAAGATTAGTGAACCACCGAATATTTTGTAAGGTTATGCATTTTCTTATTGGTAATTCTTTTATGTAAACAAAATTGTACTTAAAACTTACAATTAGTGGCTTGGAGTATATGTAGACAAGATAGTTGTAAACCATATACTATATATTTTCATCTTGAAATTTTCAAGGCAGTAAAGTCAATGATTCGCAAATATCAAAATATCTTCATTGAATAATAACAAACCAACAAAAAGAAAACCAGTCCTTTCATAAGAAAGAGAATGAAAAATAACCATTGAATTATTTTCGACAAATAAGAGATTTTTTTGTAATTCGAGTTTTTTGAAAATGCAAAGTTAAGAAAAAAGGGTAGCAATGGAAGTATTTCGGTCAGAGGGTCTCTCTTGGGCTGATCAATGGGATCCTGAATCCCCCCCTCCTCCTCGTGAAGATGACAAGAAGAAACGCAAAGATGCTTCCAAAAACAAGTTTCTCAAATGGTTTAAGAGCATTGGCAAGAAGTCCAATAAAAGTGATAAAAAATAGACATGGCCAACAATATTTGTTCTCCTAAATGTCTCTGAGTAAGGCAGGTTCCACAACTGTATATATCATATGCACTACGTCATTTCCCTATATATGTTATGTATTTATTAATCTACACTTCTGCAGACATTGATTGATTCAATAAGTTAAATCAATATGTTTGTCATATGTGATATGCCAAAAAGAATAAAGTGCATAGGATTCTGATCATGTTTGCTATTGAAATTACTAAATACGCCAACAAGAATAAAGTGCATATGATTCTGATCATGCTTGCTATTGCAATTACTAAGTCATATACTCCCTCCGTTAAAAACAAATGAGTTACTTTCCTTTTTAATCCGTTTAAAAAGAATGATATTTTTTTTTTTTATCAACTTTTTAATTTTAACTTTCCACATGACATGTTTAAAACCACAAGATTGAATGATATTTTGGTACATTTGACATATCTTTAATTTAACACTATAAGATTCAAAAGTTTCTTTATTTTCTAAAACTTCGTGTCAAGTCAAACTAGATACTTCTTTTTTAAACGGAGGGAGTCATATTTTTGTCGCAACTTGTTGTATCTTTTTCTTTCGACTCGAGAATTAATATATCGATAATAACATATGAATCTGGCCATGGATCCAGAATTCAAATTTACAAATTTACATCAGTTAAATCTTTGAAAATTTAAAATTGAACTCATTCTTTGTTAAAAGTATGAACAAATAATTTTAATATTTAGAACTTTTAGAAGTATTTATTTCTATATTGAGAGTATTGGGTTCAATTAAACCTGTATATCAGAAGTTCCATTTGCCTTGGATATGGTCAATTGATGTAAGGGTATGTGCGTTAATTGCTAAAGTCTGAATTTATCATCGTAATTTAAATTGGAAGAAAATTTCTGAATTATATCAAGAATGTTTATTATCATCGTGTTAGTGATGTCACAACTCCTTTTTTTAAATCTCATTAAGAGTTGATTTTAAGGATTTTTCTAATTAAAGTGACCTTTTGTAAAGAGATTATTTATTGCAGAGTCGGCACTTGTAATTAAGTTTTGGTCTTGCAAATTATCTTATTTGAATTACTAATCAAAAGAAAAATCACTCTTTAATCTTGGTCTGCAAACTAAAAGTTCGGGTAAGAAATTTTATTGATCGAGGGGAAGGTGTAAAGCACCCCTCGAATTCCGTAACTCTAGCATGATTGCTTTATCAACTTTTGTTTGACTTAAGTTAATTCTTGGATAAACTACATTCATCAATTGCTTAATTTACCTAAAGAATATGCATGTCATTACGAATTATATTTTTTGACTGAGGAATATTGTAGCCGCACATGGAGTCTTGTTATTATGGAGTTTAATCGTGGAGCATAATCACACACATGATCAAACTCGATACATTAATATTTAAATTTTATTAAACATTCAAGCACTTATTCATTAAATGTAATAAAAGATCGTTTGCTATAAAAGAATTGTGTCCAAACTAATAGAGAATTATGATAATAATTAAGTTACTTTTTGCATATTTCAAGAATAATAAATCTTGAGCACTGCCATACTAATTAATCTTTTGCCTATAATTAATTTTTGCACATGGAGCCTTGTTATTATGGAGTTTAATCATGGAGCGTAATCACACATGATCAACTCGATATATTATTAATTTAAATTTATTAAACATTCAAGCGACTTATTCATTAAATGTAATAAAAGACCGATTGTTATAAAAGGATTATGAGTCCAAACTAATAGAGAATTATGATAATAAATAAGTTACGTTTTGCATATTTCAAGAACAATAAATCTAGAGCAATGCATACTAATTAATCTTTTGCCTATAATTAATTTTTAATAATTTCCACTCCCTTAATATCATATTTAGTTTAAAAAATAACTTCTCCCACCAAGAAATTACCGATGAATTCAAATAATTAAAGTTATCAATGAATTCAAATAATTAAAACAACAAATTCAAATAATTAAAATTAATGCCATTTACTAACGTAATACAAATAATCGAGTATAAATATCAAATAATTTTACTAACATATAGATCTTCAAATATTAATTAAGAGAGACATCTACTTTGAACCTTTAAACATACAGACATGATCACATATTGTATAAAGTTCTACTTTGAATCTATGATATAAAATCTCAACACTTCTTATTATAACATCGATAACATTAATTTATTATACACATATGAATTTGAGCAACTTCGCAATATTATATTGAAATCAAATTTTATTCAATCGTCAAATTAAATTACAAAAAATGATTAAGGATTAGCTCTTGCAAAATTAATTTTCACTAACAAGTGTCGAGGACGTTCGATTTTTCTTCTTGATTGCTGGATGTTTTTGTTGTTTTTCACGTTAGGGATAGTTTTTTTTTTTTTTTTTTTTGCTCTGGTAGTATGTATGTTCTTGTCGTGTGTGTGGTTTCTATACGTCGTGATGGAGGTTGTAATTAGTGGTTTAGGTTGCAGGTTGTAGCAGTTGTTTAGGTTTTAGATTTTGTTGGTTTGTTAGGTGTAGGATTTAGGTAGTATGGTTTGTGTAGGATTTGGGTGCTTGGGGTTGATTAGGATTAGAAAAGTTTAATAGTAGTCTAATAATAATATAATACTAAACTCACTAGCTTATTTATTAAAATCTAAATTAAAAAGTAAAGCATATTTTTATAAATTTTCTTTTCTCTTTTGAAAAATAAGGACAAATTTATGCTAAAGTGTGACTCTATTTTTTATTTTCAAATACATTTAGAAATGACATAAAAAATTAAAATTTCTAAAAAAAAAAAATACTAAAACATTAAATTAGTCTATAACCTTAGGTTCGGTAAAAAAATTAAGTGTTCACTGAATGCCCCTCTTTACTTAGGAACATGGACAATTTTCAAGCAAAGAAGTAAACAACGTGATCGATTTTGAATTAGCCATTTAAAAGAAACATGAAAAAATAAATAAAGGAAGGTGGAATGATCGAGCCCTGACTTTTGACATCCTACGTATCAGTAAGAGAATTATGTCACGCGTAGTTCAAATGGATGCAAGAATGAAAGGATGAGACAAGGAGTCGAGTGGGGTCTCGTTGAGTTTTTGATTCGTGGCTCCTGTTATTACATCAAAAATAATGAAACTAAAAAGAAAAAATGCATATGTTTATCTACTGATCTATTTGTCTTGACTTTCTTCCTTCAGATCTTTCTTTTGGAATTTCAATTATCACCTTACCTTTTTTTGGTGGGTACCTTGATCTCAAAATATGATATTGATATTAGGATTTGAGACTTCAATTTTCAATTTTCAAT
The DNA here is from genome assembly GCF_002878395.1 of Capsicum annuum. Taxonomy (NCBI): domain Eukaryota; kingdom Viridiplantae; phylum Streptophyta; class Magnoliopsida; order Solanales; family Solanaceae; genus Capsicum; species Capsicum annuum. The sequence continues at coordinate 95,396,178 of NC_061121.1, forward strand.
TTGAATTGGTTTGTTGATGCTCTTCCCAAGGACAACTCATAGAATATTCTCTGATGCTTATTTTCTTGATCAGAAGCTAGAAAGTGAATCTTGAGATGTTGAGCCACTAAGTTTGTCAAAGCTAACTGTAACTATCTTTGAGATCATACATTCTTCTCTATATGATTGAGATAAAATTTCATTCTTGATCATTAAATCTAGCTTTAGGGGAGAACCTGCATGCCACCAAAGACAAACAAAATAGAGATGAATAAATTTTCCTGCCTCAGTCTGCACTAGAAAAATTTTGTGATTTGTTAGTAGAACTATAAATGTCTACTATAATGAAAAACAACAATGTTAGATATTTAAGATATGCATGAGAATAAAATAATATTCTCGTTCTCAATAATGCAACAAAGGATTATTTTACTATGTGAAAACATAAAACAATTAGGATCCTTATTTTAAAAAGGCATTCAGGGAATGTCATATCCTGTAAAGACTGAAAGAAGAAAAATATGGAGTTTTGTTTCCTGAAATGACAATCAGGGATTGTTGTATTCTAGGAAGAATTAAAGAAGACTAATAGGGGGTTTTGTTTCCTGAAAAGGCAATCAGGGGATGTTGTACCTTATGAAAACCTTTAAGAAGAAAAAAGGGGTTTTGTTCCCTAAAAGAGAAGGACAACAAGGAGATCTTGTACCTTAGATGAAAAAAATATAAGGTTTTGTTCCCTAAAATTCACCCAAAATATAAGGTTTTGTTCCCCAAAATTCACCCAGAAAACATAAGGGATTCATATTCCCTTATGTTTTAGTGAATAAAAAAAAGTCGAGTTATGGTAGGATAGTGACGTCCGCTTGGTGAGATATGAATCACTCTAACCCCAACACTTTTGAAATTGATTGCCCTATCAAAATATAGCTTCCACATGTTACTATCGCTCCAAATTTCTTCCTCAATGCGCATTTAGATGGTATAATTTTTTTAGCAACTTAAAGATGGGTTCACATGTGGTAATAAGATGAGCGATGAACCTACTAATGTAATTCAACCTTCCAAGAAAAGTCATAACTTTATTTTAGAGGGATCCAAATCAATGCCCCTTCGGGTAACTACAAAACACAAGAGTTTCATAGATAGAACTCCAAATGCGCATTTAGATGGATCAAGATTGCAGTTATACTTCCGCAGTCTTTTTAAGAACTTTCTTCAGTCACATATGGTTTTCCTTGGTCCTATACTTAATGATCACATCAATCAATATATACCTCAATTTATTTATAAATCATGTCATGAAAGATAGTGATCATAACTCTCATGTAAGTTTCTCCCATATTCTTCAAATCAAATAGCATGACTCTATAACAATAAATGCCTCATGGAGTGGCGAAATAAGCTTTTTCAACATTCTCTTCATCCATCAAAATTTGGTGGTACCTGACATAGCAATCACAAAATATTAGATCTCATGCTTGGTGCAATTATCAACCATGATATGGATGTTGGGTAAGAAAAAATTATCTCTAAGACTTGCTTTGTTTAGATCCCTATAGTCGCTATAAACCCTGATATTTCCATCTTTTTTATATCGACACAACATTTGCCAACCATGTGGTATATCGCATGACCCTAATCACGTTGTCACTCAATTGCGTCATGATTTTTTCCTTAATCTCATCACTTACATATGCTTTAAGCTTTCTTTGCTTTTGTTGAACTGGCAAAACATAGGATATATGGGTAATAGACCACCAAATCAACACTCATACCCGACATGTCATGATAAGACTAAGAAAAATATCGTTATACTCGAACAAGGCCTAGATGATATCATCTCAGGTATTTTGTTTAGCATAAATGCTTATCTTTCCTTAGTTTCCTTAGAAGTTCCCAAATTAATTGACTCAGTTTTCTTTAAATTAGGTCTTGGTTTATCCTTAAAATAATCCAATCCTTTTTGCATCTTCAAAAGCCTCATCTTTATTATATTTTGCAACAATGTGATACTATATTTCAAGATTAGACAATTTTTAGGATCTAAACATGAATTCTGCGTCCATGTCATGTTATTGAAGTCAAAACTTAAATGAGAAGGAATAAAATAAAAATTAGAAAAAATAAAAAATAAAATTAACTATTAAGCTAGAATTTTATTGAATTAGAAAGGATAGGAGGGTTAACAACAAACTAAAACAAGTAAAGTATCTGGATTTCAACCGTAAGAATAATTCAAAAGAAAGAAAAAACAACAAAATAAACTACCACGACTCCTTCCTTGTGGGGAGAGGAGTGTCTTCCCAGTTGGTGAGCTAGATGTCTAGGTCAACAAGTTACACTTTTGAATGACTAGGTATTTCACCAATCCGAATCATACTAGCCCCATAAAATATTTCCTTGAGACTTTGACATATTTTATCAACGTCCCTATGGTCAGCGAAATCTTGACATTTTTTATATAGATATCTAATAAAATACTTGGCAATATGGGGAACTGGTATCGATAACTTCTAGATCTTTTTTCTCTACTGTATTGCCCATTTCTATCTGGTGTGGCTAGTTTAAAACTTAACCTTGCTGAATGGAGATATAGGGTTCACAATTCGTACTAATAAAATCCTAAGACTTTGTCTGGTTCATAACTATTCTGTTGCATTTGGGTATCCACTATGACTAAAGAGGAAGAGAGATAAGGTTCTAGAATAGGCATTCCTTCCTTGATTTAATTGGCTATCACTTTTTCCAAAGTCTTAACATAAAATGGATTCACAATCTTCCTTAGACTTAATGCATGGTACGGAAGGATCTCGATATATTGAAAGATTATCTTCACATAAATAATAATTTCTTATTTTTCATGCTCAAATTTGACCACCAGGTGTAAAGTAGATGGTACATCTTTAGCCTATGAATCTATGGTCTTTTCAAGAGGAAGTTGTAGGAATTATCCATGTCTATTATTTAAAAAGTGATCCCAAAATCAACAGGTCCAATTGTCAAAGTAAGATCAATCTCATTAATTATGTCTCATTTGTCCTATCAAAAGCCCACATGTACACATTGTTTTAAATCTATTTGTGATGGTTTTCAAACTCTATAAATTGGAGAGACGAAAAATATAAATACGTGAACCTCCATCAATCATGGCTGCCTTCACATGATATCCCTCACACTTGACTGTGAGGTAAAAAACTTTATTGGGATCGAATCCTTCTACATGTAATTCATCATTAGTGAAAGTGATTTTGTTTGCCTCAAATATTCTATGGACAATCCTTTCCAAGTGACACATTGTGGTATCGTTTACGATATATGCCTTATTCAAAATTTAGATTAGTGTTTCTCAGAATACATCAGTAAGGATAATAATGAGATCTAAGTTGTGGTTTTTCTCAAATGATCAACAATAGAATAACCTTGAATCTTCATCTTCTTCAAGAACTCCTCTGTCTCTTTTTAAATATCTTTAGATTGTTGGGATTTTCTTAATTCGTCTTGATCATAACACCTTCCATAGCGATTTACCCTCCTATATCATTTGCTTATTCAACAATCTCTTTCCCTTTATAAATCATAATGGTTTTACTGTAGTTCTATAGGATAGTTTCTAGGTTTATTATTGGAAGTTGTGCTGTGTGCCTTATAATAACTAGCTCTGTCACATTTCTCATACGGCTCCAATTTTGAATGAACTTAGTTAGACTGCCAACAATGTATAATTTTGGACCATATCCAGCCATGATATTGGCCACAAGAACAACTCGATTAAGTAAAACAGAATTATCTGCTCTAATCAAGCACAACTATTCGACAAAATAGACCACCAAAATTTCCATGCAAAGTGTTGGGATGACTTCTTAATATCTGTCTTCTCCTCGACCCAAAAGGCATCAATTTCATGCTCAGTAATATATCTAGAAACCCATCGCAATAACTCTCATTTCTGCTCTGGATCCTTCTTCTTTGTCTATTATTCATAGTCTCCAAGTTAAAGTCAAACTCTAGTGTAATCGCTGGTATCTCATGTCTGAGTCCAAACAAAAATCACTTGAATAGTCTACTTGAATATGTTAATATGAGTACCTCAAACCATATTATGGGCCAATGGAGGTCGGTCCTAAGCTCGCTGCCCCAAAGGTGTGTCAAATCCACTAACGTAATATATAAGGAATAAAACTTCCAAACCAACTTAGAAATGTAAGATCCAAAATTCTCTCCCATCCAACTAAGCCTGAATCTATCAAATAATGCCTTATTATCACGAAACCCAACAAAGTCAATTGTCTGAATATGAGGTTCCTCAATAATGTTCCATCTGAAACCACTTATCTAAGTTGTCTTGACATCCCTATCATACATATCCTTCATATTCTCAACACACCACCTCCTATTTATGAGGCTAAATACATTGTAGAGGTATGTATAGAATCATGTTTCTCAACACCCAAAAGAGATGCAATAATTGTTTCCTCGTCTTTCTCACTAGACTCGAAGGACTCTTCTTCCTTTTCTGATTAAGAAACATTTGTATCTCTCTCATTAATACCCAACTCAAATGATTCCACTCCCTCTTCTAACTGAGGAGAATATATGTTCTCCTCACTATTACCAGACTCAGATGATTTCTCCCCCTCAATAAATTAGGGAGAAGTAGGTGCCTGTAGTACCGGTGGCTGAGGCTGTGGTGCAGCATTAGCTGCAACTTTCTCCTATGTTTGTCTCCTTGTATAGTGAGGCACTAGTGGGGCATAATTAATCAAATACCCTTCAGTGGAACCAATTCTCTTAGAAGACTCATCTTGGAGTCTAGACTGTGGGTCATAGGCTTTGGCCCTCTTTTTGGGGATGGATTCACCTTTATTTTGCACCTTTTTTAGTGGAATGGTACTTGTGTACACAAGAGTTAATCCAAAAAACACATAATGGTATAAACATTTAAGAATTGTTAAAAATTATAAGTCTGACAGACAAGTCCAATCTATGAGCTGATTTATGAGTCCAGTCTATGAGTCATGTACTAGGTCACAACTCGTGGACCCAACTTGTGGACTTCAAGCTGCAGTTCACGAGTCTAGCATATGAGTCATAGAATAGGTGTATGAGTTGTGTACCTGACTCATAAAAGTTATAAATAACATTAGAGGTGAGGATTTTGAGTTCTAATTCCTATTAGTTAAATCCACAACTCGTGAACTAGGTTCACGAGTCGTAGGTTGGACTGGTAGGTTCAAAATGAGTCCTCCTAGGTATTTTGACCTATTCCTATTATGTGCCAAAATCATCATACTAAATAAAACATCATCAATTTCACAAAACCACACACGGTACCACTAAAGTCGGATCACCATACTAAAACAAATTATAAGGGGTGAATTCCCCTTCATAACTGTACCTTTTAGGAAGAGAGGGGGTGAAGTAACTATGAATTCATATAAAACTCAATTTACATACCTGAGAAGGAGAAAAAAGTACAATTTATCAACATAATAATAAAGCCCTAAGTTTGGAGTGTTCTACAATCGTAGAAGATAGATAATAGGAATAGGATGAAGTAGTAGTGTAAGGCACATAAAGTTTAGAAATTTGAACTTGAGGAGGAAGAATTTAGGGTAGTAGGTTTTATTTTTAAGTTGACCAATTTTTAATTCAAGTTGAATGGGTTTTTATGGGTTTTGGTTTGACAAAATTAGGTATAGGGTTTTGCTCTTAGGAAAAAAGCTAGTTTTGGGGTTTCCAGGTTACGTCACATATTTGTGTTAGTTTTAAAATAAATTGAAAACAAACTAACCTATTCTCATAAGAATTAACCTATGGGTCACAAAAAAATTTCACAACTCGTGGGTTAAACTTTTGGGTCATGATGTGAGATTTAAAGTGTCTTTGATTCCTACGAGTTCAAGATACGGGTCATAGACAAGGTCTACAGCTCGTGGGTTGCATTCGTAGACAAGGTTCTGCAACTTACCAATTGATCTGATTTCCACGATTGTCACTTGCAGGATGTACACCAAGTTCACGACCCGTGGATTCCTCTCGTGGATTAGAATCTGAGAATAGTAACATTGCTTTATTTCTCACAAGTTTAGACTATGGTTCATAAACTTGAGTCATAAACTGTAGACTCTACTCATAAGTGTACTTACCTGGAGTTCCTAAGATTTCTTCTTTTCCTTAGATCAGTTATTCCTGCATACTTCCCAACCTGAGAAAAACAAAATAAAGTGAGCACTAAACCCTTAGGTTGCCTCACACAAAGTGCTTGATTTAACATCGCGGCACAATATGTCTATGTTGGTTATTCAGACTTTACCAACAAGCCCATGGGTAGCATCCCATGAATCACCTAATTAAATATCACGGCACGACCTAGTTTCCTTGACTACTCAGACTTCATCAAGGCTCAAATCCACATACAACCTTATCTCTTCTATGTTTCCCAAATAGTTCTTAACACACTATTCATTCACCTTGAATATACATCACCACCTTACTATATCTCTATTGCACCATGTGGAAATACCCTTACCAAAGTGAATGGGATAGACCATCTAGACTTTAATTTTTATGGAAACCAGTAAAGACTCAAATTATAAAGTAATACCAAATCATCGGGTTGGAATTCTCTCTGCTCAATATTTCTATCATGGTAACATTTCATTTTTCCTTCTATAAGGTTGAACTCTCATTGGCACAGTGGTAGAACTCATCCATCTCATTCATCTTCTCCAGTCTTATATGTGCTACATCAGTTCACTCAAAATTTAGCTTTTATAGTTCCCAAAGTGAATTATTCTCAAGTTTGATCGGCAAACGACATGCTTTGCCATATACAAGCTAATATGGAGATGCACCAATAGGAGTATTTTATGATGTCTAATAGGCCCATAATGCATTTTCTAGCTTTCTATCCCAATCAATTCTATTGGCATTCATAATCTTTGCCAAAATAGAGTTTATCTCACAGTTGGAGACCTCAACTTTCCCACTTATTTGTGAATGGTAAGGTATTTTTACCTTATGCTTCACACAATATGTATCAAGTAAGGCCTTGAAAATTCGACTGTAGAAATATGAGCCTCTATCACTAATGATTACTTGGGGTGTACCGAATCTGGAGAAAATATTCCATTTTAAGATTTTTTTAACGGTCTTACCTTTATTGTTAGGAATTGCAATTGCCTCTACCCACTTTGTAGCATAGTCAACAGTCACCAAGATATACTTCATCCTATGTGAGCTCATAAATGGGCCCATAAAGTCGATACCCCAAACATTAAATAATTCAACCTTAAGGATGGGTATCATAGAAAGCTCATGTTTGCACGAAATATTCCCTTGCCTCTGGCACTGGTCACAAGCCCTAGTATAATCATGTGCATCCTTATAATAGTAGCCACATTGCAAGATTTTGTATGCAGTGTGTGTACCTACATCTTGACCATTGACTAGGATAAATGACATGCCTCCAAATTACTCATTATTTCAAACTTGGGACTATATCTCCTAATCATACCATCACCACTCACTTAAAAAGTATAGCTCATCCCAAAAGAACTTCCTCACCACATGCATAGATTGGTTGAGTTGCTGAAACAACATATCTTCTGGGATGAAATTTGTTGCCAAATAGTTGCTAGAGTCTTCAAATCAAGGTATTAAGTCTTGTGATGTTGCCAATACTTGATCATCTGGAAACGTATCATTGATTTCAAGCTCATTCCCTAGCTTTTTCATTTTCTCCTCTTCAAGTCGAGATGTATGGTCAGTTACTTGATTTTCGGTGCCCTTTCAATCCTTGACCTCAAAATAAATTTCTTTTAATAGAAGTACCCATTTGATCAACCTTAATTTTACATCTTTATTCACTATATCTAAGATCTGCATGGTCGGTGTACACAATAACTTTGGCGTCAAACAAATATAATCAAAATATTTTGAAGGCAAAAACTACTTCCAACAACTATTGTTTAGTCACCGTATAATTTTTATGTGTAGGATTTAGTTCTTTGCTAGCATAGTAGATGGGATGGAGTATATTTTCTAGTCTGTGGCCTGGGACTGCTCCTAGTGCCACACCACTAGTATCACCATCACTTCAAATGGCAAAGTCCAATCATGGAACAAAATAGTAGGATCTAAAATCAACCTCTCTTTCAGACACTCGATGGATTTTAGAAAGGATGGATAAAATAAAAACTTCATGTCCTTCTCCAACAATTTGCACAATGGATTAGCAATTTTGGAGAAGTGTTTAATAAATCGCTTGTAGAAACCTGTTTGACCTAAGAAATATGAATGCCCTTCATAGAGATTGGTGGAGGAAAATTTTCAATCACCTCTATCTTAGCCTTGTCAACTTCTATCCCCATCTTGGAAATCTTGTGCCCGAGCATGATCCCTTTTTTACCAAAAAATGGCATTTTTCCCAATTAAGGATCGAATTTCACTCTTCATACCTTTGTATTACATTGGATAAATGAGACAAGAAATCATCAAATGACTTATACAAAAATGAAAAATCATCCATGAAAATCTCAATAGTGTCTTCCATCATGTAGGAGAAAATAGACATCATACAACGCTGAAAAATTGTAGGAGCATTACAATGATTTAAGGGCATCCTTTTAAATGAAAATATCCCATATAAACAAGTGAAGGGGGTCTTTTATTCATCATTAGGAATAATAAAAATCTGATTGTACCTTGAATAACTATAAAAAAAAATAATACCATCCTCTACCAGCAAGATGGTCTAACATTTGAGCCATAAATAATATAGGAAAATGATCTTTCTAGTCCATGAATTCAGCTTACTATAGTCCATGCATACTCTCCATCCAGTGACTTAGTCTCATAAGATCTAGATTATTCTTTTTAATTGGAATCACATTGATTAAATTCTTTTTTTGCACATATTAAACTGGGCTCACCCATTTGCTTTGCTGTTAGCAATTAGATAAACTACACATTCATCCATCCATTTGATGATTTCTTTTTTCATAACCTCTTTCATGGGTGGATTCAATCTACATTGATGCTCAATAGTAAGTATACACACCAGCTCAAGTTGTATTTTGTAAGTGCAAATACTAGGTGGAATTTAAATGATGTCAGCAATAGTCTAACTAATAGCCTTCTTAAACATCTATAAGACAGACACAAAGACCTCAACCTTCTACTCTAATAAATACTCTTAATAATAACCGGTAAAGTATGTTGGCCACCAAAAATACATAATGCAATTGAGAAGGGAGGTCAAGTAATTCTAAAACTAGAGGCTCCTCAATAGATGGTTTAACTAGTAAGGTTGCTCTTTTAATTGGATTAAGGTCCAGCTTCTTTGGTGCATAAATGTATGAACCCCTACCAATAAGTGCATTAACCATCTTATCATACCCATCAATACCATCACTGTCAAAATTCATTATCACAGTTGCAAGTGCCTTGGAACCGAGCCTCTCCTTAATAGGTGATACCAACTCATCATTGTTTACTATGTCTATTTCAAAAACCATATGTATATTTTTGGAATGATTTATATATTGGCATACATTAAAGGTGACTTGATAATCATTAAGTATGAGCTTGATCTATCCTATCTCCATGCCAAACAATGTCGTACCCGCAACTAAGAAGGTCCTTCTTAATATGATCAGAAACCCGAAGTCAGCCTCATAATCAAGAATTATGAAATAAGATAGAAATACAAAAGATGTTACCTTTACCAACATATTACACAATATACTGACAGGCTTCTTCATAGAACGATCTACTATTAAAAGTCTCATGGAGGTTAGTTTAGGTAACCCAACCCCAACTGCTTATAGACGACTAACGACATAAAGTTAATGCAAGTACCTAGATCACATAAGGCTCACAAAAATTTTGAAGACCCAATATTACAAGGAATGGTGAATGCTCCTAGAACATCCTCCTTTTTAACTAAAGATCAAGAGGAAATGGTGCTATAGTGGTGCATATTATCAACAATCTTAAAACTCACTGTTCTATTCTTTGTTACCAAATCTTTCACAAACTTTTCATATTCTGACATTTGCTCTAGATTTTCTACAAGAGGAATGTTCATAGATAACTTCTTCAACATAGACATAAGCTTTTGATATTTTCCATCTTTTGCTTTCTTCTTCAGTCTTTGGGGAAAAGGTGGAGAATGTCAAGGAATAAGATTCAATATTGGCATTTCCTCCTTACCCTTCCCTTTAACATTATAATTTTTTTTCTCAACAACATAAGGCTTCTAAGATTCCTTATCATTTATCACCAAATTTTTTTTATCTGTATCCTCATCATTAATGCTCACTAAGTCATTTCTCATATTATCAACCACAGACATAGGTAGATCAATAGTGTCCTTAATACTCTAATAGTAATATCTAGACAATGATTTCCATTCTTACAGTTCTAATTAGTGTTGCTTGAAAGAGTGTCTGGTTGACACTGGTTCAATGTGGCAGACATCTACCCAAACTATCGCTCAAGCTGCTTACTGGAAATTGCATGTGACTCCACCTTTTGGCTTTATTCTAAAATGTCTGCCCTGATTTGCTTGAGGAAGCTTTCCTGGCTCTTTGTCCCATTAACCAATTCATCTAGAAAAGCTTCCATCCTTGATTTTCTAAAATCAGTATCCCGGTTCCTTGGCTGAGCATAAAAACCACCCTTTTCCACATAGTCATCTTTCCTTCCCTAGTCACCATCATGCTCTCTAATCCTATCTATATATCTATTATATTTGTCTCCATAATAGTTTAACCATGATTCTTTTGCCTCAAGTTCTGATTGTCTTGGTTAGACCCTTGTCCCTTGACTCGTAAACCCATCACTTTTCCATTAAGATACTTAGCTTCTTCCTCCTAGTTTAAATCTTCAAGTCTAGAAGCCTTTTCTCATGCACCTATAAAATTGACCTTCTCTACTCTAACTACCATAAATTATTTAGTAAGAAAGCTAATCTGAGTCCTCAACTATGCCAATTCTTGAGCTACTACTCATCTAGTGCTCTCTATTCATTGGATACTTCAATTGCACAAGTACCCATGAACCTATCCATATCCTGAGTTTGCCATATTTGGTTGGTTTTAGTTATCTGATCTACGATTTCACAATCATGCTTCCATCACAAACTCGTGAAGGATCCACCAATGATAGTGTCTTCTACAGCCGTAGTATTAGAATTCAATCCCCTATAGAGTATCTCAAGTAAGTTTCTACCTATAATCTTATAATTTGGTACATTTTATAGATTCTTATTGAACCTCAATAATGTCTCATATATTGACATTGAATATAACTATCAAAAGTTATAAATTTAATATTTCAATTACAATATTTTGGAGAAAGGGAAAAATCTATCAAATAATTGAGTTATCAACTCATTCCAACTCATGATATACAAGGCAATTCTCCTAATCATAAAGTAGTTTCCCCTGCAGAGAGAATAGGAAAAATCTCAATTGTATCACCTCATGACTCACCCAGATAGATTATAAGAAGTGCAGATCCCCACAAAGTTCATAAGATACATGTTTGCATCATCAGGTGGAAGGCCAGCAAATTCCTCATTCAAATTTAGTAGCTGGATCACCATACTCGTGATATCAAAATTAGTCCCTTGAGAAAATTCTAGAGGAATGATTGCACCTGCTTTAACTAGCTCAACAAATCCAAAATTTTCTTCTAAAACATCATAAATTGGAAGATATTGTTAGATGGTCTATTGTCCCCTATTTTTCTCAATTTATCACTTACATCAACTGAAGCTCGATGATTTTCACTTTGTCTAGTTCTATACTCCCTAGCTTATCGTTAAGCAGCTACTTGCCTAGAATTTTCCTCAGTGATTAATCAAGAAGTTACTTGCTCTACAGTTTCTTGAACATCATGCTGAAGTGGTCGATTCAATAATGTTGTGTCATCACAAATCCCTTCAAGCATGGATCCTTAATCATGAAATCCTTCTCTCTCCATTCTTTAATTCTGTCTCAAAGTTCTCTCAAGTTTAGGATCAAATGGAATCTTAGGATTGCCTTGACTCTAATTACTGTCTATACACCAGTTTGTTCCATAGAAACAGGTTAAAAGTAAAATTAATAAACAAAACCAATAACTTCAACAAACTCAATCTATTACTTCATAGTCGTATTCCACAACAATGATGCAAAAAATTGATGTCACCCAAATTAAACCTCTCAAAAGATATAAAATAGTTGCTAAATTAAATATAGAACCCAACAAGGTTGGGATTGATCCACAAGAAATAGGCTGAAATTACATTATGAACGTAACTAGCAAGTAAGCAAAAAGGGAGGATTTTTGTGAAAGTAAATTGTAACAGTAATAGTTATTGATTGATTGAATCATGATCAATATGAGACAACCTCTAGGTTTGAGATCCCCATGAATTCCACAGGTTGTTCGTGCTAGTATACTATCCCGGTGCCTTGCATGCAAAATATACCAAGTTATGTATCATCTAATCATCTCTTGATCATAGTTAATTGAATTCTACTCATCTTTTCTAAGACTCAGAGTGTCGGAGTCCTAACCCTTATTTTGTAATCTCAGTTAACTATCCTGGTTAAGGATCAAGTAAATAAGATGAAGGTTGATAACTTTAGATCTCTATTGTTATCTCCTTTACTAATATCCACCTCTCTCTTGAGCAATTCTAAAATACTAGAGGGTTCTTAATTTTTATAACTGTCACGACAAAAATCAAAACAAAGAAAATACCAATACATGCAAGGACACTGGTCTAGAATGAATTTGCACTTAACCTATTTCGTTAATTCATCATAGTTCCCACAATCCTAGTTATGGGGTTTAGCTACTAATGATCATAAGCACACAGATAAAATTCATAAATCAAAGCATAATTGTGTATTTACAAGAATAAGATGAAAAATTCAAAAATCTCAAATTAAAAAAAAAAACCCTGAAAATTAATGTCAGTAATTCCAAGTTCAATAATATGTTTAAGAACCTAAAATAATGTAATAGTGCATAAAATAATTACAAAATAGTGTTTGAGTATTTATAGATACAAAACAGATCCTATCCTAACTATGTAAGAGTATCAGGTCGGCAGCTTCTTAAGATTCGTAGATGGAAGTCGTGAATCGTTCTATGTGTCATAGGTCTCTATCGTGGAAATAAGGCTTTAGTTCCCTTCGTCGGTATCTAGTTCACGTTTACAAGTCACGGATCATAGATACTATTCACTAGTCATAGGTTCTTTCCATAAAAATCAAATTTAGACACCATCTGGAGGTTCTGACTCAAGACTTGAGTTCATAAGTCATGGATCAAGTCCATAAATCATTGTCTGAGTTGCGGAACTCTGACCTAGCCTTCATCCTCAAAAATCCATTAGAAATATACTTCAATTGTCATGGGTCTCGTTCATAGATTGTGGGCCACACTCGTGAAACTCCAACTTTTTCCTTACATAGAAAATTTCCTTTCCTTTTTCTCAACTTTGCCTCCGAACCCTGTTTTCCTGCACAACATCACAAAAACATATCATATGAATAAAATACTCAAGTTTTTGAATATTTTTATCATTTTAAGTATCAAGAGTGCCATGAAATTATGGCACATCAAATATCCACATAGTTCATGAAGTGTAAAGAAATGCTTTGACTCTTCTTTATAAAAATAAAGAAAACAAAAGGATCTTGGAGATTATTCTTTAAATGGATTTTCTCCTTTTTTTGAAAAAAATTGAAAGATAATATTTTTCTCTTTTCTTAACCTATTGATCATCTTAAAGTTGTTCAACATGCAAAGACTTTTAAATAAATGTATTTTAGATAGCACACAAAATGAACATGGTGGTCTTTAAAATGGTTTTTTATCTTAGACAGAACCGACCCCTATGTCGAGTCCCACTAGGTCAAATGCACGTGATGCAAATAATTGTAGACTTTTAGGGATATTAATTGGTCATAGTTTTGTTTAGCTAGGTTTAACATACTAAAGGAAAAGGAGTCTAGATGGATAATCCAAGTGCACAACTCAGACCGAGAAGGGCCGGTTTATCAATAACAGTGCTATTTCAATTCTACTGGTGATTTGATCCTGCTTAAAATGTGTGGTTAATATTCCTTAAACTAGGAGTGTAAACATTGGTTCTTATAAAATAGAAGGTTTTATGGAGCATATCCACACATATAATAAATAGTGGTAGAGATATTCAGAAACTAAAAGGGGTGTGCGAAAGAAGACAATTTATAAATACAGTTACAAAATATCAAAGCGGTAAATAGGCAAGAAAAGAGTACATTAGGCCAATAAATACAATACATATATCCATGTAATAATTAAATCAAACATGAGTCAATATAGAAATCTCGAATTATGGGTAATCCCCATTAGAGTCGCCATCTGTTACACCCCTTCTCTTTACCACACTAAGAGTTGATTTAAAAGGTTTTTCCAATAAAATGATATTTTTAAAAAAATATTTTTTATAGAGTCGTTACATAGAATTGAGTTTTGGTGTTCAAATATTTTGATCCATAATCAAAATAAAATTCACTCTTTAATATTTATTTGTAAATTAGAAATTTGTTTAAGGAATTCTATTGACCGAGGAGAAGGTGTGAGGTAGACATTGAATTTCATGATTCTAGTATGATTTCTTTATCAACTTATGTTTAGCTAAGATTAATTCTTGGATAAATTATGTTCCTTAATAGTTTAATTTACCTATGAAATATGTACAACATTATGAATTAAACTACCACTGAGTAAACACATACTGCAAGCTTTTGTGGTCCGTGAACACATCAACATGCACACCATACAAATAATGTCATTAGATTTTCAAATTAAATACCACAGCAGCTAATTCAACATCATGGGTTGGATAATTCTTTTCAAAAGGCTTAAGCTGTCTAGAGGAATACGCTATGACCTTACCTCTCTACATCAACACACAACCTAAACCAACTCTGGAGACATCACAATAAACAATAAAACCACCCATACCATTAAATAATGCTAAAACTGGGGTTGAAGTGAGTCGAGTCTTCAACTCCTAAAAACTCTTCTCACAGGAATTTGACCACTGGAACTTAACTTTCTTTTAGATCAATCTAGATATCTGGGATAGAATAGATGAGAAACCTTCATTGAAACAACTGTATAACTAGATAGACCCAAGAAACTCCTAATGTCTAAATAAGAGATAGGTCTAGGCCAGTTTCTTATGACTTCTATCTTTTGGGGATCAACTCTAATTCCATCGGCGGAAACAATATGACTGAGAAAGGACACTGATCTTAGCCAAAACTCACACTTACTGAATTTGGTGAATAATTTGTGATCTTTAAGAGTTTGTAAGACAATTCTAAGATGATCTATATGGTCATCCTCACTACGAGAGTACACAAGGATGTCATCTATGAATACTATGATAAACATGTCTAGATACTGCTAGAACACTTAGTTCATAAGGTCCATGAAAGCTGCTAGAGCATTGGTTATCTCAAAAGACATGACTAGAAACTTAAAATGACCAGAACGGGTTCTAACGGCTTTCTTTGGGATTCACACTCCCTTACTTTAAGTTAATGATAGCCAGATCTAAGGTATATCTTTGAGAAATAACTTGCACCTTGGAGTTGATCAAATAAGTCATCAATTCTAGGAAGAGGATATTTATTTTTAATCGTAACTTTATTCAGCTAACGATAGTCAATGCACATATACAAAGAACCATCTTTCTTTCGCACGAATAGGATAGGAGTGCCCCATGGAGAAACACTCAACCTTATGAAACCTTTATCTAAATGATCTTTGAGTTTCTCTTTCAACTCCTTAAGCTCTGTGGGAGCCATACAATATGGAGGTATAGAAATAGGCTGAGTATCTGGGAAAAGGTCAATACGAAATTCTATTTTCCTATTGGGAAGTACCCCTGAGAGATCTTCTAGAAATATATCAGGGAACTTATTGACCACTCGAACGGACTGAATGTTGGAGTCTCAGACTTAGTATCTTTAACTCAAACTAGATGGTAAATGCACCATTTGGATATCAATTTTCTAGCCTTAAGATAAGACATGAAATGACTCTTGGGAGACACGAAATTTCTTAACCACTCAAAGACTGGCTCATCTGGAAACTAGAACTTCACAACTCAGGTGCGGCAATCTATGCTTGCATAACAAGAATGGACTCAATCAATACCTAAAATAAGATCAAAATCAAATATGTCTAACTCTATCAATTCTGCTAATATAACTTTATGAAAGATAGTGATAGGGCACTTTTATAAATCTATTTGGCAATAACTAACTCACTTACTGGGTTGAAACCAAGAAAGGCTCAGGGATCTTTCAAGAACTTATCTCAAAATTAACAGTGAACTAGTGTGGTCACAGAAGTTAAACTCAACCCAGGGTCTAACAACACATAAACAACAATATGAAAGATACGAAGCATACTTATAATGACATCTGGTGAATCTTTCTACTCCTGATGGGATAGTAAAGCATAGAAATAATTCTAGCTCCGACCATGACTAGTACTGGATGAAGCGCCCTGGGGAAGGTCTGGGCGACCTAGAAGAGCTGGTGCACTATTAGCCTGAGTCTGGGGACGAACATCTCTATTTCTCTATCTAGCATATGGGCACTCTTTAATTTTGTGACCCACCTAGCCACTAGCATAACAACCTTTATAATCCCATAAACATTTACCTCCATGATTCTTACCTCACTTAGTACATTGGGGATGATTGGGCTTCCCACTCACACTATTCTGATAACTGGACATAGAAGACTTACCCCACTATTCCTACTTGTTTCTGGGTGCAGGAGAACTAGATGAAGAAGGTGCATGCATAGATGACCCATTCTAAAATTGCAAATAATTTCCTCCTCCAGACATATTCTAACCATAATCAAACTACCTGGTTCTAGCCTTCTTATTTACTCTCTCTCTTTTTTCTTCAACTTTTTTATCTCAATCTACTGAGCGTGCATCATCAATCTAGCAAGATCTATATCTCCAATAAGAACAGTTATCCTACACTCCTTTAACTACCAACCCAGACACATCGATCAAAAACTTACTTATGCTTGACCTAGGGTCAGCCATCAGATCAGGGGCATACTTAGACAACTGGTAGAACTTGAGGCAATACTCCTTTACTATCATTGAACCATGCCTAAGGTTCATGAATTCTTCTATCTTAGCTTCCCTTATCTCATGCGAGAAGAATTTGTCTAAGAACACATCCTGAAATATTTGCCAAGTCATGGGAGTTTATTCTCTTTTCTCCTCTTCTTCCATATCACTACCTAATCATAAGCTACATCCTTCAATCTATAGGATGCAAATTCTACACTTTCCTCTTTATAAACATGCATAATTTGAGTGATCTTCTTTACCTCATCTAGATATAACTGTAGGTCCTCACCAACCTTCGACCCAAAGAATTTTGAAGGGTTCATTCTCATAAAATCTAAAATTTTGGCTACAGCTAAGTCCCCATCTTGCTGGAGTGGGGCTGCAGCCTGACGGTTGCCCTGAATATTAGCTATCACAGCCTGGTCTAGCGCCTGAAAGGCAGCCCAAAACTATGCATATGACTTATTTTTATTCAAACGATCTGCGGACTGAGGTGGCTGGTTGTCGTTTCTCATACGTTAGCTCGATGAGGAAGCATGTTCTGTTATGTGAAAGCATAAGTTAGAAGCAGATAGATACACTAAATACATGATAGATCAAGAAAGAAGAGATCATTTCCTAAAACTCCATAGCCTCTTGCTCATAGATATGGTGCGCTTCACATTGATAATTAAGACTCTACATAATGCGGCTTGTCTGGCTCCCTAGGACTCTCTAAACCTTAGGCTCTAATACAAAGTTTTTAATGCCCCAAAATCTAATTCTGGGGATGCCACACGGTGCTCTGGACTACAAGTAGTCCTAACATAACCGTAAATATTTTCTACTGAATCTGAATCTCAAAATAGGGGAAATATGAATGTAAGATCATAGTGTCTGCAGAAAATTATCTGAACTATCTGTGTATGTCTGATAATACTAATCTCATTAGTATAATAAAGCAAATACTAAAAACCTGAATACTAAAACAAAATCTAAACACTAAATCTGGTAGTCTGACAAACCTCTACTAACTCAAACTAGAGAGTCACTGGGATAGTCCCAGCTGACTCGAACTATCTGAAATGAATGCTAAAGTATCTAATAATAAACTGAAAATATAAATAACTAAGTCCCCAAACTATGAGGACTCACCAACTATAGGAATGTAGATAAGATGCTCGACAATTACTCACGTTGCTGAGACTGAGCACCTGAACCTACATTATGAGACAATGTAGCACATAGACATATATTCTGATTAGTACTTTGAGGATGTACTGAGTATATGGGGGTGAATGTAATAAGTAAACAATATCATCATAATTCCTAAAATAATACATGCTAAAGGTAAATGACTCGCATAAGCTTGAGTAATCTAAAAACTAAATATCATAAATCATGAACAATAAAACATATATTATGAATCTTGTGAGCCATTACCCTTAGTTTTAAAATTTGTATTC
This sequence comes from Capsicum annuum, assembly GCF_002878395.1. Lineage (NCBI taxonomy): Eukaryota > Viridiplantae > Streptophyta > Magnoliopsida > Solanales > Solanaceae > Capsicum > Capsicum annuum. The sequence continues at coordinate 95,414,765 of NC_061121.1, forward strand.
TATTCTTATTCTTAAATCATATAGACTAAGTGAAAAGGGCTCACCTCTTTATATCTGAAAACTAAAAGCTGTAATTCTGTAACTGAAATCTCAAGTAAAATAATATCTGAGCAAGCTTGTGAGCCTTTACACTTAGTTTCTAAAATTTTTTAAAACATACTTTATCTTATATCTGAAGGTTTATCTGTGATGGAGGTTCTTATAACCGACATAAACCATATGAGCATTCTAGGAGTCCAACGTCTTTGTCCCCCTAAGGAGGAATTTCCTTAAATTGGGGAGAAAAGTGATACTCTTGCCAGGGAGTATAACCTATCAGAGTGATCACATATCTTTCATCCACGTAGAAGTGGGAATAATCTAAATCCTATGTTGGCACATAGTTCTGGGGTATGAAATTGTAGTAATGTACCCATCTCGGTCTAAATATTACTACAAAAACAATATTTGGAAGCTCATTCTAATGAAAATCCTCTTTTAAAATAGTCTAATGATTTGTGATGAAAACCAAATGTAATTCTGTAAAGCAAAATCTGTAATCTAAAACTGTAAAGTGGATTTCATATCTATTCTAAGACCAAAAGGTCAAATCTTTATAAAAAATCTAAGGATAATCTTATCATGGGGTGCTCATAGCACTAATGATCTTGAAATAAAAATCATTAATAAGGGCTTAATGACCCATGCATCAATCTCATGTTAAAATATCTTAAAATTCATGCTTAATAATATATGTACATTTATAATTCATCATAAAATCTGGAAATTACAATACTATGCATAAAAATATGAATATAATCATGTAATTCTACTTCTAAATCATTGAACATCTCATAAGCTTGTAAATAACAACAATGGGTATAAACCCTCACTACAATGTCATGGGAGATCACATAAAATCAAATAACTTTAGTAATTAAAAGCAAGTTTTGGGCACAAGGATAAAAGGAGTATCCTTGTTCATAACCCCACATACCTTAATTGATGATCTTTGATGAAAAACTTGAATCTTGAATTCCTATTGATGATTTGGAGAAGAATTCTTAGAGCCCTTGTGTTGGGAATCCTAAATCTTGAATTTATTTGGAGAATTAATGGAGGAATTTGGATTTCTTGGGGAAAAAGTTTGATGAGCTATGGTTTTTCTTGAGAGAGATTTGATGAAAAGTGGAGGTAAAGTGCTTTGGAAGGGTTTAATTCATTGTTCAAGATGGATGAGGGGCTAGAAGAATGACAAAATATCCCCTTTAATCTTATAAACGAAACTGAACAATGCATATTTTTTCAAACTGGGTGGCCACCACCACGCATCACTAACACGGTGGCTCACATGAAATTGACAAATGGGAACAGGGCAGATGCCATGATGCGCTACCCATCTTGGTGCCCCCTTTTTGTGTCATTTTGCCCCTTAGCACGACCCGTCAATATCTCATTGGGCCACTGGATAGGGATAATTGGAAATTCGAACCTCTATGCAGCGTGCCAATATCGCGAAGGTCCACTGGAATTTGGCAATCGTCATTTAAACCTTCTCCGCGATGCGCTAATGACTGAAATGAGGATGTTTTACAACTTGAACTTACAATAGCCATAACATCTCACTCAATTATTGGATTTAGGCAAATTTTATACCATTGGAAAGCTTATTAAATTTCCCACACGATGGAAGGTCTAAATCTAAAGAATTGCACATGAAATAAATACTTATTCATTTTGGAAGCTATCTCTTAACATTCTAGGGATGAATTTAAGCTAAGAAGAGTACAGGGTATTACAATATCTCCCCATTTGAAATATTCGTCCTCGATTATTGCTAGTTAAACCAAGAATACCGAGGAATCTGAGGGTATATGATAGCATACACAACTGAAATAAATTTTGAAATGGAATCTAAACCATTCTGAGTTTCTGAGTAATTCTATGTGTGCATAAACTAACATGAGGGCAACTATATAGCTTAATATATGATTAGAAAAGAAATAAATCAAGAAAGAGCATTACCTTTAGCTAAATCTGAGTTTGTGGAGAAGAGGAGAGGGTGATTGGCTCGCAAGTATGCTTCTACTTCCTAAGTGGCTCCCTCAACCGATTGATTCCGCCAAAGAACTTTGACTAAGGGAACTTCTTTGTTCCTTAGTCTACGGATCTGATGATCTAAAATCTCAATTGGAATCTGTTTATATGCAAGCTCGTTCAGAATATCTGAGCTTTCTAAAGAAACTACAATAGTGGAGTCACCGATGTACTTCTTTGGCATAGAGTCATGAAATACAGGATGAACGGCTGACAAGTCTATGGGAAACTCAAGCTCATAAGCTACTTTCCCAACACAACACATAATTCTATAAGGGCCAACATACCGAGGACTAAGTTTCCCCTTCTTGCCAAATTTCTTCACCCTTTTCATGGGTGAAATCTTCAGATACACTAAATCATCAACCTCAAACTCAAGATCCCTTCTTCTCACATCTGTGCATGACTTCTTATGACTCTGGGCTATTTTCAACCTTTTTATAATCAACTTAACTTTCTCCATAGCTTTAAACACTACATCAGGCCCAAGCAAAGAGGTCTCGCCCACTTCAAACCAACCTATGGGTAATCTATAACTCCTCTCATAAAGAGCCTCAAATGGACCTATCTGAATGCTAGCATGATAATTGTTATTATACACGAACTCAATTAATGGAAAATTGTCTTCCTAGCTACCTTTGAAATCAACAACTCAAGCTCTCAACGTATCCTCTAGAGTTTGGATGGTACTCTCTGCTTGACCATCAATCTGAGGATGGAAAGTTGAACTAAGATGGACTTGGGTACTAAGACCCTTCTAAAAGGCTCTGCAAAACTGGGAAGTAAACTAAGTTCCCCTATATGAGATGATAGATAAGGGAACTTTATGCAATCTAACTAACTCTCGGATATAAAACCTTGCATAATACTCAGCTGTATAGGATGTATGAACTAGTAAGAAATGCACTGACTTAGTCAATTTGTCTATAATAACCCAAATTGAATTATGATGATGACGCAAATGGGGTAAACTAGTCACAAAATCCATATTCACATTGGCTTTGCCCGAATGGTACAACACACCCATATCATAATCCTTCAGTAACTCTAACCATCTTCTCTGTCGGAGATTCAACTACCACTGAGTAAACACATACTGCAAGCTTTTGTTGTCCGTGAACACATCAACATGAACATCATACAGATAATGTCTCTAGATTTTCAAAGCAAACACAACAACAGATAATTCAAGATCATGGCTTGACCTTACCTCTCTACATCAACACACAATCCAAACCAACTCCAGAGGCATCACAATAAATAAAAAAACCATCCATACCATTGGGTAATGCTTAAACTGGGGATGAAGTGAGTCGATTCTTTAACTCGTAAAAAATTTTCTCACAGGAATCTAACCACTGGAACTTAACTTTATTTTGGGTCAATCTTGATATCGGGGATGCAATAGATGCGAAACCTTTAATGAAACATCTATAATAACCAACTAGACCCAAGAAACTCCTAATGTCTGACAGATAGATAGGTCTAGGTCAATTTCTTATGACTTTTATCTTTTGGGGATCAACTCTAATGTCATCAGCAAAAATAATATGACCGAGAAAGGCCTCTGATCTTAGCCAAAAATCACACTTGCTAAATTTGGTGAATAATTTATGATCTCTAAAAGTTTGTAAGATAATTCTAAGATGATCTATATGGATTCTGAAGGCTGTCGTTGGGATATCACACTCCCTTACTTAAAGCGGATGATAGCCGGATCTAAGGTCTATCTATGAGAAATAACTTGCACCTTAGAGTTGATCAAGTAAGTTATCAATTCTAGGAAAAGGATATTTATTATTAATCGTAACTATATTCAGATGACGATAGTCAATGCACATCTGCAAAGAACCATCTTTCTTTCTCAAGAATAGTATGGGAGCGCCCCATGGAGAAACACTAGGCGTTATAAAACCTTTATCTAAAAGATCTTTGAGTTTCTTTTTCAACTCCTTAAGATCTGTGGAATCCATATGATATGAAGGGATAGAAAAAGGCAGAGTATCTAGGAAAAGGTCAATACCAAATTCTATTTCCCTATCGAAAGGTACCCCTGGGAGATCTTCTGGAAAAACATTAGGGAACTCATTGACCACTCGGACGGACTGAATTGTTGGAGTCTCAAACTTTGTATCTTTAACTTGAACTAGATGGTAAATGCAACCTTTGGATATCAAATTTCTAGCCTTAAGATAAGGTATTAAATGACTCTTGGGAGACACTGAATTGCCTGACCACTCAAAGACTGGCTCATCTTAAAACTGGAACTTCACCACTCTGGTATGACAACCTATGGCTGCATAACAAAAATGGAGGAAATTAATACCAAGAATAAGATCAAAATCAACCATGCCTAACTCTCTCAATTCTGCTAACATAACTTTATAAAGGACAGTGATAGGCCACTTTTTATAAATCTATTTGGCAATAAATGACACATCTACTGGGTAGAAATCAAGAAAGGCTCAAGGATCTTCTCAGAACTTATCTTAAAATTCATAGAAACTAGCAGGGACACATAAGAGAAACACAACCCAGGGTCTAACAACAAATAAACATCAAGATGAAAGACACGAAGCATACCAGTAACGACATCTGGTGAATCTTCCTGCTCCTAATGGGATGTTAAAGCATAGAACCAATTCTGGCGTTGGCCGCCACTGGTACTGGCTGAGGTGCCCTGGCGAGAGGTTGGGCCACCTAGAGGAACTGGTACACTATTAGCCTGAGTCTGGGGACGAACATCTATATTTTTCTGTTTAGCATGCGAGCACTCTCTAATTTTGTGAACCACCTATCCACAACCATAACAACCTTTCTAACCCCATAAATATTCACCTCCATAATTCTTACCACACTTAGTACAATGGGGATGATTGGGCTTTCCACCTACACTATTCTGAGATCTAGACATAGAAGACTTACTCCACTGTTCTTGCCTATTTTTAGGTGCAGGAGCACTAGATAAAGAAGGTACAGTATAGTGAACTCATTCTAAAACTGCGAACTCCTCCAGACCTATTCTAACCATAATCAAACTACCCGGTTCTAGCCTTCTTATTTACTCTCCCTCTTTTCTTCAACTTCTCTATCTCAATCTACTGATCTTGCACTATCAATATAGAAATATCTATAACTCAAATGAGCATAGCTATCCTATACTTCTTAACTACTAACCCATACACACTGGTCATAAACTTACTCATTCTTGACCTAGGGTCAGCCATCTGATCAGGGGCATACTTAGACAACTGGTTAAACTTGAGGAAATACTCCTTCACTATCATTGATCCTAGCCTCATGTTTATGAACTCTTCTATCTTAGCTTTCCTAATCTCACGCAGGAAGAACTTCTCTAAGAACGCATCTTAAAAATCTGCCAAGTCATAGGAGCTGCATTCTCTCCTCTACTCTTCTTTCACATCAGTACCCAATTATAATTTACATCCTCCAATCTATAGGATGTGAATTCAACACTTTCCTATTTAAAAACATGCATAATTTGGGTGATCTTCTTCACCTCATCTAGATATAACTATGTGTCCTCACCTGCCTTCTACCCAAAGAATTCTAGAGGGTTTATTCTCATAAAATCTCGAATTATGGTTGTGGCAAAGTCCCCATCTTATTGGAGTGGGACTACAACCTGATGGTTTCCCTAAACATTAACAGTCACAGCCTGGGCAAGCACCTGAAAGGCAGCCCAAAACTCTGCATATAACACACTCTCATTCAAAGGATCTACAAGCTGAGGTGGCTAGTTATCATTTTTGTGTGCGTTAGCTTGATAAGAAGGCATTTTATGTCACATGAAAGCATGAGTTAGAAGCAGATAGAGACACTGAATACACTATAGACATGAAAGAAATGATGATTTCTTAAATGCTCCATAGCCTCTTGCTCATAGATGTGGCGCGCTATACATCGATGGTCAAGACTCTATGTAACATGGCTTGTCTGACTTCCTAGGACTCTCTACACCTTAAGCTAAGGTACCAATTATCTAAGGCCCTAAAATATGATTCCCAAGATGCTACATGGTGCTCTAAACTATAAGTAGTCCTGAGCTAACCCTGACTTCTTTCTACTAAATATGAATCTCAAAATAGGGGAAACATGAATGTAAGATCATAGTGAATGCAGAAAACTATCTGAACTATCTGAGTATGTCTGATAATACTAATCTTATTAGTCTAATAAAGCACATACTAAAAATCTAAATACTGAAACAAAATTTGAACTCTAAATAAGGTAGTCTGAGAGGCCTCTACCAACTAAAACTAGAGAGTCACTGGGACAGGACCCAGCTGACTGGAAGTATCTGAAAAAAAAGCTAAAGTATCTACTAATGGACTAAAAATCTAAATAACTAAGTCCCCAAACAATGGGGACTCACCAACTACAGGAATGTAGATGAGATACTCGACATTCACTCACGCTGCTGAGACTGAGCGCCTGAACCTACATTATGAGACAATGTAGCACATAGACATATTTTCTTATTAGTACTTTGAGGATGTACTGAGTGTATGGGGGTGAATGCAATAAGTAAACAATATCATCATAATTCATAAAATAATGCATACTAAAGGTAAATAACTCACATAGGCTTGAGTAATCTAAAAAATGAATATCATAAATCATGAACAATAAAGAATATCTTATGAATCTTATGAGCCATTACCTTTAGTTCTAAAATCTGTATTCTGTTCCTATTCTTAAATCATATAGACTAAGTAAAAAGGGCTTACCTCTTTATGTCTGAAAACTAAAAGTTGTAATTCTATAAATAAAATCTAAAGTAAAATAATATCTGAGTAAGCTTGTGAGCCTTTACACTTAGTTTCTAAAACTTGAAAAAAAACTTTATCTTGTATCTAAAGTTTATCTGTAATGGAGGTTCTTATGACCGACCCAAACCATATAAGAATTCATGGAGTCCAACATCTTTGTCCCCCTAAGGAGGAACATCCTCATGTTGAGGAGAGGAGTCATACTCTTTCTAGATAGTGTATAACCTATCTGAGTGATCACATATCTATCATCCACGTAAAAGTGGAAATAATCTAAATCCTACATTGGAAGGTAGTTCTGGGGTATGAAACTATAGTAATGTACCCATCTCGGTGCTGAATACTACAGCAAAAACAATATCTATATGCTTATTCTGATGAAAATCCACTTTTAAAATAGTCTAATGGTTTTAATGAAAACCAACTATAATTCTGTAAAGCTAAATCTGTAATCTGAATCTATAAAGTGGATTTCATATCTATTCTGAGACCAAAAGGTCAAATCTTTATCAAAAATCTAAGAATAATATGTGTACATTTATAATTCATCATAAAATCAGAAAATTACTGCACTATGCATAAAAATATGAATATAATCATGTAATTCCACTTGTAAATCAATTAAAATCTTATAAGCTTGTAAATAACAACAATGAGTATAAACCCTAACTACAATTTCATGGGAAATCACACAAAATCAAACAACGTTTGTAATTAAAAGCAAGTTTTGGGCACAAGGATGAAAGGATTATCCTTTTTCATAGCCGCACATACCTTAATTGATGATCTTTGATGAAAAACTTGAATCTTGAATTCAGATTGATGATTTGGAGATGAATTCTTAGAGCCCTTGTGTTGGGAATCCTAAATATTGAATTTCTTTGGAGAATTAATGGAGGAATTTGGATTCCTTGGGGGAAAAGTTTGATGAGCTAGGGTTTTGCTTGAGGGAGATTTGATAAAAAGTGGAGGTAAAAAGCTTTGGAGGGTTTTAATTCATTGCCTGCTGGAAGACTGACTAAAATAGCCCCTCTAATATTTTAAATGGAACCAAAAAATGCACATTTTTTCAAACTGAGTGGTAAGCGCGATGCGCCACTATTGTGGTGGCTCACTAGAAATTGACAAATGGGAACTTGGTAGACGCCACGATGCGCCAATATCGCGGTGCCCCTATTTGTACCATTTTCCCCTTGGCGAGACATGCCAATATCGCATTGTGCCATTGAAATGGGACAATTGAGAATTTGGACCTCTCCGTAAGGTCCACTGGAATTCGACAATCATTATGTAAACCTTCTCCATGACGTGCTAATGACCGAAATGACGGTGTTTTACAACTAGAACTTAAAATATCCATAACTTCTCACTCTGTTATCGGATTTAGGAGAATTTTCTATCGTTGGAATGCTTATTAAATATTAAATTTGAAGAATTCCATATGAAATAAATACTTATTAATTTTGGAAGCTATCTCTTAATATTTTAGGGATGAATTTAAGCTAAGAAGAGTACCGGGTATTACAATATCTCCCCCTTGGAAACATTCATCCTTAAATATTTCTAGTTAGACTAAGCATACTGAGGAATCTGAGGGTATATGATAGCATGCATAACTGAAATAAATTTTGAAATGAATTCTAAACTATTTTGAGCTTCTGAGTAATTTTGTGAGTGTATGAACTTACATGAGGGCAACTATATAGCTGAATATATGATTAGAAAAGAACTAAATCAAGAAAGAGTATTACCTTTGGCTAAATCTGAGTTTGTGGAAAAGAGGTGAGGGTGTTTGGCTCGTATGTCTTCTTCTTCTTCCCAAGTGTCACCCTCAATCGACTGATCCCCCCAAAGAACTTTGAACAAGGAAACTTCTTTGTTCCTTAGTCTACGGATCTGATAATCTAAAATCTCAACTGGAATCTCTTCGTATGAAAGGTTGTTCTGAATATCTGAGCTTTCTAAAGGAACTATAATAGTGGAGTCACCAATGCACTTCTTAGGCATAGAGACGTGAAATACAGGATGAACGACTGACAAGTGTATGGGAAACTCAATCTCATTAGTTACTTTCCCAACACGACTCAGAATTCTATAAGGGTCAATACACTGGGGACTAAGTTTCCCCTTCTTGCCAAATCTCTTTACCCCTTTCATGGGTGAAATCTTCAGATACACAAATCATCAACCTCAAATCCAAGGTCCCTTTCTCTCACATCTGTGTATTACTTCTGATGACTCTGGGCTGTTTTCAACCTTTTTGTAATCAGCTTAAATTTCTCCTTAGCTTCAAACACTTCATACTAACCTATGGGTGATCCACATCTCCTCCCATAAAGAGCCTCAAATGGAGCCATCTGAATACACATGATAACTATTATTATACACAAACTCAATCAATGGCAAATACTCATCCCAGCTACCTTTGAAATAAAAAAACACAAGGTCTCAAAATATCTTCTAGAGTTTGGATGGTCCTTTCTGTTTGACCATCATTTTAAGGGTGGAAAGTTAAACTAAGATGAACTTGGGTACCAAGACCCTTCTGAAAGGCTCTCCAAAACTGGGAAGTAAACTGAGTATCCCTATCTAAGATGATAGATAAGTGAACTCCATGCAAACTCACTAACTCTAGAATATACAAATTAGCATAATCCTCAGCTGTATAGGACGTATGAACTGGCAAGAAATGCACTGACTTAGTCAATGTGTTTACAATAACCCAAACCAAATCATGATGACAACGCGAATGGGGTAAACCAGTCACAAAATCCATATTAACCTCTTCCTACTTCTAAGATGGGATACCAAACTCTTGCAATGTACCACCAGGTCTTTGGTGCTCAACCTTAACCTGTTGGTAAGTTGCAAATTTAGCTATAAAATCTGCTATATCTATCTTCATACCATTCCACCAGCAGATTTACCGTAAATCACGGTATATCATGGTAGCACCTGGATGAATGTAATAATGTGTACCATACACTTCTGCCATAATCCACTGCCTTAATTCATCAACACAAGGAACATATAATATACCCTGATATATCAACACGCCATCTCCCTCTTGGGAGAAAACCTCTACCTTTTGGTCTTTAACTAACTCCTTTAGTTTGACCAAACTAGAATCCATATCTTGCTTTTCCTTCACTTTTGAAACTAGGGAAGATTCGAAACTACTCTGAACTCAAACATTCCCTTCAGCTGAATCAACCAATCCAATACCCAATCTATCCAAATGTTGAACTTCTCAAGCTAACTCTTTCTTATCATTCTCCACATGAGCAACACTACGATACACAATATACTAAGGGTATCTGCCACTACATTGGCCTTGTTCGGATGGTACAACATACTCATATCATAATCCTTCAGTAACTCTAACCATCTTCTCTGTCGAAGATTCAACTCCCGATGAGTAAACACATACTGCAAGCTTTTATGGTCCGTGAACATATTAACATGTACACCATATAGATAATGTCTCTATATTTTTAAAGGAAACACCACAGCAGCTAATTCAAGATCATGGGTTAGGTAATTCTTTTCATGAGGCTTAAGTTGTCTAGAGGCATAGGCTATGACCTTACCTCTCTACATAAACACACAATCCAAACCAAATCTCGAGGTATCACACTAAACAACAAAACCATTTGTATCATCAGGTAATGCTAAAATCGAGGCTGAAGTGAGTCGAGTCTTCAACTCCTGAAAACTCTTCTCGCAGGAATCTGACCACTGGAACTTCACTTTCTTTCGGGCAAATCTATACATCGTGGATGTAATAGTTGAGAATCCTTCAAAAAAATGTCTATAATAACCAGTTAGACCCAAGAAACTTCTAATGTCTAATGGAGAGATAGGTCTAGGCTAATTTTTTACGGCTTTGTCTTTTGGGGATCAACTCTAATACCATCAGCGGAAATAAGATGACCGAGAAAGTCCATTGATCTTATTCAAAAATCACACTTCCTAAATTTGGGGAATAATTTGAGATCTCTAATAGTTTGTAAGACAATTCTAAGATAATCTATATGGTCCTCCTTACTAAGAGAGTACACAAAGATGTCATCTATGAATACTATGACAAACATATCTAGATAATACTTAAACACTCGGTTCATGAGGTCCATGAAAGCTGCTGGAGCATTGGTTAGCCCGAAAGACATGACTAGAATCTCAAAATGACCATAACGGGTTCTCAAGGTTGTCTTTGGGATATCACACTCCCTTACTTTAAGTTGATGATTTCTGGATCTAAGGTCTATCTTTGAGAAATAACTTGTACCTTGGAGTTGATCAAACAAGTCATCAATTCTAGGAAGAGGATATTTATTTTTAACCATAAATTTATTCAACTAGATAGTCAATGCACATAAGCAAAGAACCATCTTTCTTTCGCATGAATAGGATGGGAGCGCCCCATGGAGAAACACTAGGCTTTATGAAACCCTAATCTAAAAGATCTTTGAGTTGCTCTTTTAAATCTTTCAGCTTTGTGGGACCCATACGATATGGAGGAATAGAAATAGGTTAAGTATCTGGGGGAAAGTCAATACCAAATTCTATTTCCCTATCAGAAGGTACCCTTGGAAGATCTTCTGGAAAAATATCAGGAACTCATTGACCACTCGAATAGACTGAATTATTGGAGTCTCAGACTTAGTGTCTACAACTTAAACTAGATGGTAAATGAAACCTTAGGATATAAACTTTTTGGCCGTAAGATAAGATATGAAATGACACTTGGGAGACACTGAATTTCCTAACCACTAAAAGACTGGCTCTTCTAGAAACTAAAACTTCACCACTCGGGTGCGACAATCTATGGTTGCGTAACAAGAATAGAGCCAATCCATACCAAGAATAAGATCAAAATCAATTATGTCTAACTCTATCAAGTCTGCTAATATGACTTTATGAAGGACAATGATAGGGCACTTTTTATAAATCTATTTGGCAATAACTAACTTACCTACTAAGGTAGAAAACAAAAAAGGCTCAGGGATCTTTTCAGAACTTATCTCAAAATTCATAACAACTTGCGGGGTCACTTAAAAAAAAACTCGACCCAGGGTCTAACAACACATAAACATCAAGATAAAAGATACGAAGCATACCAGTAACAATATCTGGCTAAACTTTCTGCTCCTGATGGGGTGTTAAAGCATAAAATTGATTCTGGTATTGGCCGCCATCGGTACTGAATGAGACATCTTGGGGATGGGCTAGGTGATCTAGAGGAGCTGGTGCACTATTAGCCTGAGTCTGGGAACAAACATCTTTATTTCTCTATCCAGCATGTGGGCACTCTTTGATTCTATGACCCACCTGACCACAACCATAACAACCTTTCTAACCCCATAAATATTGACCTCCATGATTCTTCCCACACTTAGTACATTGGGGATAATTGGTCTTTCCACTCATACTATTCTAAGATCTGGTTAGAGAAGACTTACCCCACTGTTCCTGCCTATTTCTAGGTACAGGAGCACTAGTTGAACAATGTGCAGGCATAGATCTATCTATCTAGGAACATTTTTGTCTCAATCTACTGAGCGCGCATCATCAATCTAGCAAGATCTATATCGCCAATGCGCATAGTTATCCTACACTCCTTAAATACCAACCCAGACACACCAGTCATAAACTTACTTATACTTAACTTAGGATCATCTATCTGATTAGGGAAATACTTAGAAAACTAGTTGAACATGAGTCAATACTCCTTCACGGTCATTGAGCCTCACCTCAGGTTTATGAACTCTTCTATCTTAGCTTCCTTAATATCACGCAGGAAGAACTTATCTAAGAATGCATCCTAAAAAATCTATCAAACAATGGGAGCTGCATTCTCTCCTCTACTCTTCTTCCACATCACTACCCAATCATAAGCTATCTCCTTCTATCTATAGGATGCGAATTCTATATATTCTTCTTTATAAACATGCATAATTTGAGTGATCTTTTTCACTTCATCTAGATATAACTGTGGCTCCTCACATGTCTTTGACCCAAAGAATTCTAGAGGGTTCATTCTCATAAAATCTTGAATTCTGGCTATGGCTAAGTCCCCATCATACTGGAGAGGGGATACAACCTGACAGTTGCCCTGAACATTAGCTGTCACAGCCTGGGCTAACGCTTGAAAGGCCGCATAAAACTTTGAATGTGACATATTCTCATTCAAAGGATCTGTGGGCTGATGTGGCTGGTTATTATTTCTACATGTGTTAACTCGACGAGGAGGAATTTTATGTCACATAAAAGCATGAGTTAGAAGTTGATAGAGACACTGAATGTATGATTGATCATGAAAAAAAAATGATTTCCTAAAAGCTCCATAGCCTCTTGCATATATATGTGGCATGCTTCACACCAATGATCATATAATTCCACTTCTAAATCAATGAAAATCTCTTAAGCTTTTAAATAACAACAGTGGGTATAAACCCTAACTATAATTTTATGGGAAATCACATAAAATCAAATAACTTTTGCAGTTAAAAGAAAGTTTTGGGCACAAGGATGAAAGGAGTATCCTTGTTCATAAACCCACATGCCTTAATTGATGATCTTTGACGACTTGAGTCTTGAATTCCTATTGATTCTTTAGAGATGAATTCTTAGAGCCCTTATGTTGGGAATCCTAAATCCTGAATTTCTTTGTAGAATTTATGAAGGAATTTGGATTCATTGGGGAAAAAGTTTGATGAGCTAGGGTTTTGCTTGAGAGAGATTTGATGAAAAGTGGAGGTAAAGTACTTTGGAGGGGTTTAAATCATTGTTTAAGATGGATTAGTTGATGGGAGAATGGCCAACATACCCCTTTTATTCCTTTAAATGGAACTGAAAAATACATATTTTTTCAAACTGGGAGGCCATCGCGATGCGCCACTATCGTGGTGGCTTACTGGAAATTGATAAATAGGAACTGGGAAGATGCCGCAATGTGACACCATTGCGGTGCCCCTTTTGTGCCATTTTCCCCTTGGCGCAACATGCCAATATCACGTTTGGCCATTGTAATGGGTCAATTGGGAATTCAAAATTCTCCACGATGTGCCAATATCGCGGAGGTCCACTGGAATTTGACAATCATTATTTAAACCTTCTCCACGATACACTAATGACCGAAATGATGGTGTTTTACGACTGGAACTTAAAATAGCCATAACTTCTCACTCGATTATCAGATTTAAGCGAATTTTACATTGTTGGAAAGCTTATTCAATTTCCCACATGATGGAAGGTCTAAATCTGAAGAATTCCTCATGAAATAAGTACTTATTCATTTTGAAATCTATCTCTTAACATTCTAGGTATGAATTTAAGCTAAGAAGAGTACGGGGTATTATATTTCAAATGTTTTAAGCTATATCAAATGGATGTCAAAAGAACTTTCTTAAATAGTTTTATTCATGTAGAATTTCTCATAAAACAACCCCCAGGATTTGAAAATCCATCGTATCCACATCATGTTTTCAAATTGTCAAAAGCACTCTACGTTCTCAAACAAGCTCCAAAGGCTTGGTATGAGAGATTGAGTACTTTATTACTAAAGAAAAATTTTCAAAGAGGTAAAATTAATACAACTTTATTCATATAGAAGCTTGATTCAAATCTTCTTATTGTGCAAATTTACATTGATGATATTATTTTTGGTAGTTCTAACATCTCTCTGTATGAGAATTTTGCTAATTTCATGAAAGAAGAATTTGAAATGAGTATCTTGGGTGAACTCACATTATTTTTGGGATTACAAATCAAGAAAAATCCCAAAGGTACTTTAATCCGTCAGGCTAAGTACACGAAGAAACTCATCAAAAAATTCAGTATGGAAAAAGAAAAGGTATATGAAACTCCAATGAGTCCATCCACAAGCCTTGATTTGAACTCGTTTGGATAGAATGTTGATGAGAAAATATACAAGGGAAAGATAGGATCACTACTCTATTTGACCACTAATCGACTAGACATTCTGTTTAGTGTATGCAAGTGTCCCAGGTTCCAGTCAGCTCCAAAAAAGTCTCATTTGACAGTCGTTAAAAGGATCATCTGATATCTCATAGCAACTCAAGACGTTGGATTATGATACCCTTGCTCTTTCCATTTTGACTTAATTAGATATTCAAACACTGACTTTACAGGTGATAAAAGTGATAGAAAAAGCACTAGTAGAACTTGTCAAATTCTTGGTGATGCCCTGATTTCATGGCATAGTAAGAAGAAAACATCAGTTGCAGTTTCAACAACTAAAACTGAATACATTACCGTTGAAAGTTGTGGTACTCCAATTTTATGGATTATGCATCAACTACTTAATTTTAATTTGTCTTTTGAATCTATTCCCCATACTATATGATAACACCAATGTTATTATTCTATCTAAATATATTGTGCATCATTATAGGGGGAAACACATTGATATTAAGTATCATTTTATTTGTGATCATGTAGAAAATGGTGATTTTTCGTTAACACTTGGTAACTCCAAAAATCAACTGGCAGATATTTTTACAAAATCTCTGTTAGAAGAAAGATTTTGTTATCGTAGAAAAAGACTTGGTATTCTTAGCATTAATGATTTATGAGCTTTATTTTTTGACAAAAAATATTTTTTACTTGTTCCACTTTTATCGTCAGATTTTTAACCCAAAAAAATTGGTTTTCAAAAGGGAAGTCATCATTACTCTCACCATTTTTCATGCCCCTTTTGCCTCCTTTGAATATTTTTACCTTTCAATACTCCTACGTCTTTCTCCCTTTTACCTCCATCAGTCACCCTTTTCCTTTACGCCTTTTCATCTTCCCCTTCCTTATCTATTCCAACAGTCACAGATATCTCCCATCTTCTTCTCAATCCTCTTAACCATCCTGTCCTTTCTGTGCTCTTTAAAATTCATCTTTTCTTCCATGACCAGAACCCATTATATGGAAAAAAATGTCCAAAACTCTTCCCAAAGCCCTCCCCGAAAGTCATGTTTTCCTCTCTGAATCCTTTGACGAGTCCTAAATAGGCTCTTAGTTAACTCTTATCAAGAGATTTCGCCTTACTTCTAGCGCATCCCTCTCTACCAAGAAACCTCATCTAAACTCTCTTTCCTTCCTCCCTCCAGAGGACATGCATAAGTTTTGGACATGCTCTCACAAAAATAAATTCTACCTTTAAAAGTTGCTTCGTTGTACCCGATCTCATTATCAATCTTCTTCAATTAAAAGATTCCTTCTGTCATATCAGTCACTTTTTTAAGTTTCAAGATTTGTCCCTTGTTTTTGGTCTCTTTGGGATTCTGGTTTATGATGATCCAGTTCACATATTTTATGCCAATCTTTGCCTCTTCCTTGATAGTTGTGAACTCGAGACTCTTGTGCTTGGCACAAGAATTATTTTGAATGATTTTTTATTTGAAAATTCTTTTGATACAAAGTTCTCTGGTGATATATATTTCATGAATGAAAACTGGCCCAATGATTTTGAGGTTGGCTTTAATGAAGCCAAAAGGGTCCTGTTAGACCCTGACTCTATTTTTGACCAATTTTGGTCCCTTGTCCCTCTGTTTCAAGTTTCACATTATGGGTCACATAATTGCTACTTCACTGATTCCCTAAAAAGGATCCCTCAACCATATTATCAATCGTGATATTTTTGTATTGTACTGTCTAATTAAGAAAATCAAAATCAATTGGGCAACTTGGATCTGTGATTAGATGTTTGAAAGTACAGTCGATGTTCATGCCTCTTCCAGTTTGTGGTATGGTCTACTCATTACTCCGATTCTTCTATATTACTCAATTGATCTCTCTACTTACCTCCTAGTGGAGGTTGTTGCCACTTATGACTCCAAGATATTTGTTAGTATGGACTATGTCTTAGTTGAAGATGAATGGTGTAAGAAGGATTCTGCCCGATCAAGGTCAAAAATTCCCAAGGTAAGCAAATTTGTTTCTAACCCTATGATTACTATCTTGAAGGAACCAGATGAGATTAAGTATCTCTTCAAAGCCATTGAGAAAAGTGTTGCGCTACTACAGGAGTCGACTTTGAAACTTTTGGACCTAGAAAAAAGCACCACCACAGATATAGGAGTGGTTCGGTTGGCTCTTGACGGGTTCAAGTGGGAGGGCTAAAATTGTTTACTCGGGTGTTCACCTGAATGGATTCCCTCAAGACCAAGTCTACTCCTCCAATGATGATCTAGCTATTTCCGTTCAGAACTCCTATTCCTCTTTCTTCAAAAATATTGAAAAATCATATGATATCTTCTATTATAACATGCATAATACTCTAACCTACTTTCTCAAGAAGTGGTGAAAAATGATGACTTTGTTTTTATTCAAAAAGGGGTCTTGTCCCTTATTTTCATAGGTTTTAAAATGATTTTTAACACACTATCTGCCACACTTTTTGCTCTGCCTAGTGTTTGTTAGTTAATAGATTGTATGTCAATTGTTTGTCTATTGTTTCTTTTTGTTATTCTTTTTTATTATGCCAAAAAGAGGAGAAAGACGAAAACATCAAGAAATTAGGAAGCGCCTACCAGTAGGGAAAGTAAGTCGACTATCGAATAAATGAAAGTCGATTGATACCCAAGAAACTTTGAACAGCAAAAATGTGTACAAGTCAGGGGGATCAAGCTGACTAGTGTGACAGACAGGGAAGTCAACTGATGTTTATACTTGTTTGATATTATCAAAAAGGGGGAAATTGTTAGCCTTCTATATTCAAGTTTTAATAATGACAAACTAATGAGTGGACTTTTGCAGGATATTGAAAGATCTCTAATGATGAAAGGATATCTCACACAAATATATGAAGGATCAAAGAAGGCTAATTCATCATGGAAGTAAGCAAGAGAGTTGGCTCCAAAAATGGAAGGGCATCCAATCATGAAGATCTATGGCCACGGCATCTAAAGAGTATGGCAAGCAAATCAATTAAGCATTTGAATAAAAGGAAGAAGGATCACAGTCCCAGAATCACAGCAAATCAAATCAATCAAGACTTAGAATAAAATGAAGGAAGACCACAACCTCTATATAGACATATCTAATATGGACCTGTATGACTATGGAAGTTGCATCCCACATGGATATATTTGATATGGGCATACTTTATGGTGTCATCCCTTAATCAAGGAATCAATTCAAATTCTTGATTGTAGAGAAATCTCTTGGGTTTCCTTTCAAGAAATAACGGAAGAGGAAGCTAGAAACTATAAAAGAAGAGACAAAAGGTTGTAGCACGCACGCAACTTCAAGAAGAAACCTCAAAGTGTCTCATTTTTAGTCTCACAAAGCTTTGTAATCTTTAGCTTACAATTGTTATATAAAGAATAGGATCGAGCAATTTTGTAATATAAACTGAGGTTGTGTCACAAGATCTGAAGAACAAAATAAGTCTTTGGAAGTTGTTTCTCATCATTGTATTTTAGCCCAACATTGAAATATCTAAGGAAACGTTTAAAACCAAGGGCACTGAAAGTAGGCACCACATTGGCATTCCGAACCAGGATAAATCTTCGTATTCTTTACTTTAAATTTAATTATTTATTTACGTGTTTGTTTCAAATCTAATCTATTTTATAAAGTATACTGATCTGTAGGCAAGTCGACTGTGAGGATTCAATAGTCGACTCACAAAAAATTTTCAATTCACCCACCTGAATTTCACATGTCATGTGAATGCCTGAAAAATTTACACACTGGATATAGGTATCGATGCGAGTTTAGACAATTTCATCTGGCTTCTCATAATTTATTGTCTTATATATGGTAAATGACAATTTCATACATCTATGTGAGCAAGATATTGTACAAGCTGAAACATACTATTAATAAAATATTTTTGGTGTACAAGAAAAATGGAGAAAAAGTGAAGTTGTAATTGCAACAAAAGAACGCATAGATAGTGTTTGGAAAATGTAGTTACTATTCTTGATCTAATCAATTCCATATATTTATTACTCTTATAGGATTCAAATGGCTTAATCAAATTGTTCTTTCCACTAGGATCTGTGTAATTGTCTCAGATCATACAACTTATAATTGTGCTTAATTGACACTAATAATTCTATCTCTACAAGAAGAATGAAATCTTTTCTTTGATCTAGGGGCACCTGATCTTTTTATGAAAAGAGTCCAAAGTAATGAACAGTCTTTATTTTGTCCAAGTAAGGCTCCTGGATAGGGAAGATTGTTGTGTGAAGGTTTTGAGAAGTTGTATGAAAGTACAAAAGAGAGATAAAAACAAACTGGCTATTACTATTAATAATTGCTTATTAAGGCTCCTATTTGTTTGGGACTGAAATATAGTAATTGTCTGTATGGAGTTGTTGGTCATCAGTGAAGCAAATTATTTGTTTATTACATGACGTTGTATATATAACAATTTTTCATATACAATGTGATTTTCATGATGATAGGTTATATAAAGCGTAACTCAATCTACTAAAGCTTTTGCTATGTAATGATAATAATTTGCAGAAGAATCGAACCACAGAGGTTTATCTTTCTCCCTTTTTTTGCTTGAATAAAAATTTTACCCTATTTTAACCCCCACCATTGCGTGATTGAGCATATCATATGCTAAAATTATTTCTATTTTTTTCATTGTGGATATTGAGTTAAAGTTTCATAGTTATTATAGTCGTTACCCTATTGTGGTATTTTTGGCAGACACAGAATTAAAGTACTAACCATGAATTATAATGGGAGAAAGGCATTTAGTGCATGATTGTAGTGGCGTCACTCCATTAGTTACTTCTTGAAACCGTTGATTGTGCTTCGTTTGTTTGGAAAAGAGGCTATTCACCATTAGGCTTAAAGATATGCCTTTGCTAGATTTTTTTGATCGTGTTATCAAAAGCTTGGGTTTATTTTTATAGATATTTTTTTGCTTCTTTGATTTCTATATTCTTAATTATAGATTTATGATTGGTTACTTTTTCAATTGGATACAACCTGTGAAAGAGTTAAGAATTTGAGAACCACTTTGAGTAGACATAGTGTGCTTTTATAGATAAAACCCAACAAGCAACTTATGTCTTTTTTTTAAAAAAAAAATATCCTTTTTAGATCAAAAAAGTATAATATTTAGTGCCCAGGACACTACTACTACTTCTGTATATATATATATATGTATATATATGACTATCCTATTTCCCAAAAAAAAGTATAATATCAAATTGGCAAACTTGAAAAAAATAATAGAAAAAAATATTGTCTAAATGAATTATTTGTTAAAAAAAAAAATAATTCTAACAAATGAATTTATTTTCAATATTAAGTATTTCACTACTAATAAATATAATTATCGATAGAAAGTTAAATACAAATAGTAAAATATGTCGTTAATATTATTTAGCAATGGATGAGCAACGAAGTATCCAAAAAATTTCAGCTTTAGCTTTAATTTTTTACAGTTCAAGATTCAAAATATGTACATTTTGGAAGCTTGATCAAACAAAATATTAGTTAAATACAATCAATATTTATTATTTATTGGAACTTGAAGTTTTTGTGTTTTATTTAACTCAAATTAGTATTGATTTTCTTTCTAAATTGTACTTTTTGGTAGGATCTTCTTCTTGTGTATATAGTTTTATTAATTTACATAAGACACACATACAACACACATATCCTAAACTGGTATTAAAAATGTATGAAGTCATTTAATTAAATATGAATAAAGATCAATTGTCGTTGCTACAAGTCTAGCGAGACAAGGATATTTATGAAGGGGGTTCATAAGTGAATATACGAACTAACCGAAGGGGGTTCAAAATCTAATATATATACATAAAAAATAATTTTAATCATGCATATATAGCATAATTTTTCGCCGAAGGGGGTTCATAGGGTAGATCCGCCACTGCTAGCAATGGCCATGTAAGTGTAAATTATTTTATTTTATTCATGATCAACATTTTCCAATAAGTCTTCTACATCATGTATTTTATATTCAATAGATAACAAACAAAATTCTATTTCCAAAGATACATGCTCACATTTATAGAGAAAAAAATTCAATTCTAATTCAAAATAATTACCAAAGAAGCTTGATAGAAAAAAAATACTTCAACAGTAAAATGTCAAATTATTAACCAAAATGATAAAGTAAATAGGGAACAAAATTAAAATAGGTAAAACTACATTGTTGTCTTGAAGTAGTGGTGGTTCTTGACTCTTGAATCATTCATCTGTTAAATATAAATAAGTTTAACTTAATAATACAAAATTCATTAATATATTAGAAAAGAAAATTTATTTAACACTAACCTGATGGTAATAAGGAAGAGAATAAGAACTTTGTAAATGTTGAAAAGCAGAGAAGCTCCAAGGTTCTTGTACAAACCAAAAATACGCTTCATGAAAAAAATTCACTTGATAAGATACATTTATATTTACAATTTTTTTTAAATATTACCTTCAACAGTTGAGTGAAAGTAGAATACGTTGTAGCAGGAAAAGATAATCCTGGGTGATGGGACAAGATTGTTGTAATACCCCAAATTTTTGAGCTCTAAACCCATCAAAAGATAGACCATTACATTAGCTTCCCAATGCCGCAAGTCTCATCTTAATCTGATGTCATAGAAAAAAGTTGTGGAAATTTCCTAAGGGTATGTCACACCATAGTGACCACGACTCTGGTAAAGAGTCGTTATCAGATGTAACGAGTCGTTATGTATGAATCGTTGCCACTCTAGTGAAGATCTCAAACTTCAACCCAGGGGTAGTGACTAAAACCTACGACTCGTTATCAGATGATGAGTCGTTAGGTGGTCTCATCACCTTAGCAGAAAGGAACCCAAAAATTAAGTCTCAGACTACAAAACGACTCGTAGTCAGACCTTATGAGTCATTAGTAGGGGGGTCATTACCTCAGTAGCCCAGACCTCAAAACCTCTAGTCACGACTCATGACCAGAGGGTACGAGTCGTAGGGTAAGCCCTATAAACATAAGTTATCAAGTGTGAACATTACCCTAACCTCTCATACCTCGAAAATCAGTTAATACATAGAAATAAAGAAATTTGTTTCTCACCCAAAGAAAACTAGGGTTCATCAATCAAGTTTAAGTTTCAAGCAGTTTATCCAAGGGGTTTGTTTTAAGGTATGTGGGATTTAATTAGTGGGTATCTTCCACCCACTGAGCTCCAAGAACTCTCTAAATTTACAAGAATAATTTTTTTTCCTTTTAATTGGATTCTGGGACAATTATGAGATTTTCTACTCCCATCAGTTTATCTGTGTAACCAAACCATGAATATGTGTTTCCTTAAGATTATTGGTTCCCTATGTTTCAAAATCATGAATTTTCCCCATCATGACAGATTGTTGAGTTGTTGATTTTAAATTGTGAAGCTTCATTATCATACTCTAAAATTGTTATCATGTTCAACTACATTAGACAGAGTTGGTGGCTTATGAACACCCAATACCTAGGAATATAAATAGATATCAATTTACATGTTCATGATTACTTCAGATTATGCATGCATTGTTACTTTCAGAATACCATGACTTGAGCATATCAGATATCAGTTCATGTTTCAGTTTTACTTCAGTGTCATTCAGTTGGGAGTAATACTTAGCACAGAGTGAACACAGGGATGACGGCTCGTCAGTTAGGCAGAGATCATTAGAAGCAGTCCCTGATTTTAGAACTAAACATCACCATCGTAGGTTATGAGGGGTCATCCGTTAATTTAGGCTTGACACCCAAGTCCTTCAAGACATCAGTTTAGTGGATCCATGCCAGCCAGTATTGGTACCCTTGGAAAGGTACTAACACCCTTTCAACTAGGGTTATAGGTTGGACCCAGATTAGCTCAAATTATGGCATGTTAGTTAAATTTTATTTCCCACAGTCCTTAGTTCAGTATTTAGATTATGTTTAGTTCAGGTATGTATGACCAAGTGTCCAGTATTCAGTCATTTAGTTATTCAGATACATATCATATGTTTTTAGTTGGTCTTATATTTGATTTTCATGTCCATAAATTCATACTTAGTGTATATGTATATCGGCTAGTGTTTCATCTCATATACTCAGTATATTCAAAGTACTGATCGTATAATTCTTTGTGCTATATTATCTCATAATATAGGTTCGGACGCTCAGTACCTGGACCACACTTAGCATATTCATATGCCACTTAGTTGTAGCCTTTGGTAAGTCCTCATAAACCGAGGACTAGTTATCTTATCAGCTATTCATTTCAGTACTTTATTTTATTTCAGTTAGTTAGAGTTAGTTGGGGAACTGTCCCAATAATTCATCAGGTTTAGAGACTTTTAGATAGTTAGACATGTTTATTTTAAGTTTCATTGAGTAGCTTTAAATAGAATTTATCTTTATTTTATGATTATTTCTTATCAGCTTACTGTTTGATATTACCCTATACCTATGGTATTCATTCCTTATACGATAGATTGAGAGCCAGATTGAGATGACCTATCGAGGGATTCTCCAGCTCTACATCTATATACTATTAAGAAAGGAAGGGGATAGGGTTTGAGGTACCCAGATCAGTAACAAACAAGGTTCGGAGAATAGCCCAATTATGAAAGAAACCCTGTTGATTCGCCAAAGATCTACAAGCCTGGATTCTAGAGAAAGAGATGCTATTAAGGATACTTTAATAGAACCTTAGGACTTATCTTAAGTTGGGCATCCCTGACTCCATTCCTGACTAGAGAAGGGAATGCGGTGAATCACCAGTTTGGATTGAAGAATAGGCACCCAAAAATTAGAAGCATATTTGAGGGATCTATCGAGTGGAAAACTGGGAAGACTGTCGATACACCAAAGAGCTACCAAATACGATCACAAATAAGAGAGTAGCAAGTCCTGGCTTGGGGCTCAGATCTCCTTAAGCTTGGGTTCGCTTTTGCCTCTCTCTAAAAATTACAGCCATGGTAAAATCTTGGTTTATTGTTTCATCAAGAACTCCCAAGCACATGAGCTTTATACAAATCATAATAGAAGGCTTGTTATTCAACAGTATAACATGACTTATATACTCGTGTCAACCAAGGTGTATGTGGATCTGTTCCAATTTTGTTTAAAGTTGATTGGAAAAATACAAACTTCTCTACAAAGAATTAGAATTTTGATATGATAGTGGGTTGACCAGGGTTTGAACCCGAAACTAGTTGGATGGAGTAGATAAGTTCCTTGTTAAATAAAATCAATGTTAATCTGAAATGAAATAAACAAGTAAAGATCCCTCCCTAAGATGTGCTTGCACTTTTCATTGCACACGGTTTTCCCTATGTATACATCAGTTCCTTTCTTATAGAAATAAAGACTTTTAAAAGTTAAATACTCAGTTGATTTACCCCTTATTACTATTATATTACAATCAACATTTCAAAATAGTGCAAATTTTTTATCTCTTCATCATTTAGAAAATCTAAGAATAAATCATTGACAATTCGCCAGATCATTGATACAAAAAATATCCAAATACCAAATCCTACTTCTATATACTATACTCTCCACAAACTAGACGAAGCTCATGGGAAGGTCAAAGAAAGAAGAGGCATCTTCCTGGCTTAAAAATAGATCAAAAATCCACCCTTCACCCACCTCTCCCTCAGCGAGGAAATAGTAGTAACAACAGTCTCCACACTAATTCAAGGTTATAGTCCTAACTAAGTCAAAGAGTTCAGTACGAACAAAGGCATTATATGAAAGCTTTCCTTAACCATTCAAGGAAGGGGTTCAACTTAGACCACCTAGTAAGACATTCTGTCTTACAGAAGACCATCCATCCATGGTGAATCTTTCTAGACTTTTTGCTTATTCGGGAATGTGAGTTTTTATTTCCCAGACCTTTGTTAGAGGAGAGCCTACAATGTCTGAATGTTAAAAAGAAAGATGCTAATGTCAGTAAGGAAATAGCTCCAACATTCCTTCTTCTACTTCCAGAAGCTTTTATAGACCAGTCTATCTCCTCTGTGAGGAAGTCAAGGCTATTCTATCAGAATAGAAACCTTGGATAGGGCTATCTAGAGAATATGGATATCTAGAGTAGAGTCTCGGTATTATGAAATCAATAGTATAGATCTTCCCCGCCTCTACCGCTGGTGAGATCTCTGCTTGAACGTAATTATTCTTATTTTGGATTATTTTGAGGGTTGTTCTAGATGGATGCACCACAAGACCTCTCTCGGATGCTTACCTAAGCTATAGAACTCAATTGTTGGGCACCTTAACTAAAGGAGCTAAACCAGAGGATCTCATTCTACCTTATCCTTCGCTGAATCTTTCCTTTGTCCTTTCCTTAAATTGGAGACAGAATTTTATTATTTAACTATGGGGATTAGCGAAGGAAAGAAAGCTCAACACGTCTTATTTAGAAGAATTTTCCTACATCATTATATCAGCTGATTAGATATGAAGCTATGTAGCAAGATCCCCCATCGGGTTAAGAATCCATCTTTTTTCTGCCTCAATTGAGACTTGTAAGAGGCTAGGCTTAGCTCCTAAAGATATTAGGATTAACTGGGCTTAGCTTAGAAAAATGCTCTTTAAACTCATTCAATATCTTTCTTTCCTTATCCTGCTAACAGCCTATGAATGTGCGCTTGTCAGAAATCATCTTCAATCTTCGATTCCTAGTGCACTGATTCGAGAAAAAGCTCACTTTCGTTCACTTCCTACTTCTCCTGCTAATGCTACTACTACCTTATCCTTTGATCCTTCGATATATGCTTAGTCAAAATCTTGCTTTATTTATATTTTTCCTAAAAAGATCATACTTCTGCTCTCTTTCTTTCATCAGCTATTTTGACTATGAGAAAGCTTTTCATCAGATAGTCTTTAGTTCTTTTTGTAGGCCGGACATCTTTTTCCTAAAAAGTCCTCACATGATTAGTGAAGGCCCAAGTATACCTATCTAAAAATGAAATGCAATACAGCTTTTGAAGAAAAAAGAGATGCATCTTTCTTTTCAACAAGAGGAATCACAGCTGATTAGAGTGCTACCAAGTTTCATTTTTGGTTGCAACCCAAATTATCGAGAGAATGAAATTCAAAAAGTTGAGGAACGAAGTAAACTCCTCCAATGACGTCCTTCCTCTTCTTTAGATTCGAGTCACTTTTTACCTTCCTAGTCGTCCATTTCAATCGTGCCAGTTGGAGAAAAGCCCGTCTTTTTTTTGCTTACTCCTGGTGCCTAAAGGAAAAGAGTTTCTTCAATAGCCAAGTTGAGCAGTCAAGCAGCAAGTTGAAGTCTTTGATTTCACAAGTCCTACTCTCAAGCAAAAGGCTAAGAGCGTTTGTTCCACTTTTAGCTCGTTAGGGATGGGATTCCTAAGACCTATCATGCCGTGACTCTCAGTCTCAATCAAGTAAGAAAGAGAACTCTTTTATCTACAGCAATGGGTATAGACCTCTTCCTTCCGCTGCTTACCCAATCGACTACTTAGAATAGATCGAATCGAAGGCGGTAAGCATTCTGTAATCATTCCAAGTTTTCCAGGCTGCCCATTCTCTTTGTATGAAAAGTAGGTGTAGGAAATGTCGTAGGTAAAGTCGTCCAGTACTACATCCTCCATCCTTTCATGTACTGCATTCATTCGTCAGGGAATTCCTATGTTAACTCCCCTTAGGGGAATTTGCCTTGATTTCAATTCTATTATGTACAAGTGGGCCAGCCAGTCCATCTAGTAATTGATTCTATATTCAAGGTAGGCTATTTCATCCTAGCTTTCCAATTTATCTGTCCTAATAGCGTTCGAAGCCTAACATCCTTGTAAGATTTGGATTCTTTCCTATCTCTAACCGGGAAAGAGGTTACCAATCAAGTGAAATTGAAGTGAAACTTTACTCGCCTCTTCTCCTTCTTGTACTCTAGTACTTCCATTCTTCTTATTCTAGTATCCGAAAATGGAACAAGCTCTTCTTTAGCAGCCTCGCTTTGTTAGCTTCTTGTTAGCAGTACTAGTTTGTAGTCTTTATTGACCTGGAACACAAGCTTTACTAGCCAACCCGATATGACCTTCGAAACTCTCTTCTCATACTCCTCGTTCGTCGTTCCAGGCATACTCCAGTTAGCTTTTCTCTTACAGAGCCTTGTCTGTTCGATTTCTTTCCTAGTCTTCTTCTTGATTTATTAGATAAAGCGTCTTCATTAATAGATAACATTGGAGTACGTAGTGAGAATCAAGGTCAAGGTTGATTGATGAGTTTAGTGGATAGAACTATCGATGTGAGGCCTAGGTCAAGGCAGAAAGTCAAAGTGTGACTTTCCCCGTAGTTGAGGGTGGGGGTTAAGCCTTTGATTTGACAATGAACACTAAATGAAAGAGTCAAATCCATTTTCTCACCCGCCAGAGATTGATTAGAGACTTATTTAGTAGGTCCTCCTTCCATACAGAATGGAATTTCAAGGCATCTTACGACGATTGCATTTGCTTTTCCTTACTCCTAAATAGTGAAAGATTGATCCTTTTTTGTTCAACCCAAGTGTTGGAGTTCCAGAGCACACTCTACCTTTGCTTCCTCATTCTTTTGTGCCAAGAATGACCCAATTGAATCTTCTAAAGCTGATATGTAAAATCTCAAGGGCTCAGAAGAGGCTCATTTATACTAATCAAATTGGTACTCGTACGGAAGTATTTCCCCTATCATAGAAGGTGTGAAGTAGGTAGGGTCTTTAAAACAAAAAAGCAAAGGAAGTTCCAGGGATGTGGGCAGAGGGGGGTTTCACGATAGTCTAAAACTAGTGATCTAGGCATCTCCAGCAAAGAATCGATGCATGCCGAGTAAACTACAATTTGTGGCACCATATCCTACCTATCCCAAAGGGAAGTCTCCAAAGTGGGATTATATATTAACTCAGTCTCTGACGAAGAAGGTTCAGGCATGCTTTGACTTAGCCCTATGATCCGCTAATTCATCTCTTTTTTTGGTATTCCGCAAAGGAGTTAGATAGGGTCAGCGAAAGAAGTGGCGAGGGTAGAAGAAAGGGTTTTCAATTTGATGATTCCGCTCCTGAAAATGGGTATTAAACAAAGGACATTCCCGCTCCAAAGACAAAGGATTTTTTCAATGAGTATGATTTAAAAGTCAGACTTGGAATATATTATTTATCTATGCTTTATTAATGGGATAAGAATTCGTAGAGGGACGTTCTTTTCATAGATCCTTCGAGCGAGAAAGGTGTTGTGCTAGGGCCTCCTCAAGGTCATTCGGAACCACTTTAAGGATGTTTATTGACCATAGAAATGCAATGTTCAGTGGTGGGGCAAAGCACTAGCGAAAATCTTCCCTTGGGATTGTTTTCCTAGGAAATTTTCCTTTTTTGCGCTTATATATTTTTCTCTATCTTCAATGTCAAGCCCAGTCCTATTGACCCATTGGTTTGGATTTATCCCTTGGGTGGACTCCATATGGGGATAACTTGAAACTTATAAAGTCCAAGAATAAATGCTTATTAGGAATCGTTAAGCTAATGTGCCATTACTGGATTCCATCCTATGGCAATTATCGACTAGGGAATGAATGAAGTCACTTCACTTCAAAGTAGAGGTTTGTGGTAACAGTTGGCTGATAGATCAGCTCCAAGGCCTGAGTGCCTAAGTTGTAGTAGGAAGAGTCATTGCCAATAGAGTTCCAGCTGCCAGAGTCTTCGATAAGAAAGAGGCATCTGAGTAAACAGAAGTGAGATCTTTCTAGTTCTTGAACTAGCCTTCCCCAGTTTGAAGTCAAGTGAGGAACTCTTTCTCTTATATAGGCTATTTTTCCTTGAAATCCCATTCTATCCATCTTATTCTTCTGTGTAAATAAAGACTAGAAGGGCATTCTCTTGCCTCAATTCCTCTCTCACTCACGATGAAAGCTAAGAGCTTTCTCGAAGACAGTCTTTACTTTTTAGTAGTAATCTTTCCTATCCTTTAGGCGGGGAGAGGTTCATAGGAGGACTTGGTTACATATGAAGGAAAGGCTTAAACTAGAAGAGATACGAAAGAGAATTACACTATATCTTAGCAATGGCACTCTAATAAGCTCGGCAGGGAGAGAAAGAAGAGAAGGAGAAGAGAAAATATGACAAAAAGGGTATGAAATAGGTTACTTGTAGCGATTTCTATTTCTTATTTGGTTGGGATTACCAGCCTGACCAAAGAATAAGATAAAAAGAAGAGTTCCTACCTACGGCTACATGTCCATTAAGAGCTACACCTGGAGTCGAGCTAACTGCATAGGCATAGGGGAACTTTCCTAAAAAGCCTAATAGCAATTAACAGCATTGGAAATGAAGAATCATACTCTAAAAGGAGGTTCTCTTCTAATAGATGTCTGGAGGGAGCAAGGAGTGATTGCTCTGTTATCCTTCGACCGCCCCCTTTCCACCTCTAAGTAGTGGTGTTGGTGTGTCTCATTGCAATTATTCTGGTCAATCCCTTTCTAGAACCATAGGTAAGGGATGATAGGAGATGGCCCCTATAGAAAAATAAATCAGCCCCTCATTTAAGAGAGTAAATAAAATAGTGTCAGGCTTACAACAGTCTGACTTTTGAACGATTAAGCAATTACTAAGCTCCTGCCCACCCCCAACCAATTAGGGTTAAGTGTTCATTCATACCTTCAACATCACTGAGATATTGTCCCATGACTATGTTTACTTCATCTTCAAGAGCAAGCATCCTAGCTCCCAGGGCCTCAGGCAACCCTGGATCCTTTCCTACTTCCTTAGTGATTCCAAGAAGATGCTTCAACCCCGTTAAGTTTTAGCTGGCTATCACGGTCTAATAAATATTTCTAATTCCATTTTGGAATATTTTCATCTGGGATTGGAATGACCTATGTTGTAAGGGAGGAGAGAAGGTGAACCAGCTTTCTTTGGTCGCCTCTCCCATCTGGTCAAGTAGCTTTTACTCCTTCGTACTTACTTTACTATAATATAAGATTAAGCTTCTATGTGGCCTATTGGAAGATTTTTTGTCATAGTGGGAGCTTTCGAAAATCACTAGCAGGTCAAGATCATAGGAAGAGGGAAGAACAAGGGAGAAGATCTTATTTAAAAGAAGGCGATTTCAAAAGAAAGTCAAAACGAGGAATAGGATGCCTTAAAGGTAAATAAGAAAGATCCTAAATAAAAAATAAAATACCTACTAAACCAATTACAAGAATACCAGTTACAGTACCTATTATCCAAAAAGGAATCTTTCCAGTAGTGTCGGCCATTTACCCCACTTCCCTCCAGATTTCATCAAGTGGTCATGCTAGAGACATAAACAGCCTTGGATAATTGAATTATGAGATCCTTCCAAATGGCCTAAGAGAATCTTATTTATTCTCTTTCATTTTGATAATTGAAGAAATAATTGGAAAATAAAAAAGTAAGTACAAAAATGAGTAATAACCCCCAGCAGAGACTGGTTGATGAAATTCAAAATTTCGTTCGTTCAAGTTTGATTGTGTTGTAGCTCTATAATTAGGATGTTATTTATCATTAGATGAACTGCTGATATTGATCCCTAAAAAAAGACGGTAGGTACAGCCAGGCCGTGAACAGCCAACCATGTACTCTAAAAATTGGATAGGTTCATTTATAGTCATTAAGGCCTCCTAAAACGATCTACTGAATTCATCTAGTTGTTCCAAAGGATCAAACAGCCAGTTATTAATGGAATTCCTTGTCGGGTAAGTTTTGGCCCGCACAAAAGGCGTAAAGATCTGGGCACTGTCTCAGAGAGAGGCTCGGTGAAATAGACATGTCTGTGAAGATGCAGACTACCTGCACCTGGACAAAAAGACCCTATGAAGCTTTACTATTCCCTAGGATTGGCTTTGGGCCTTTCCAGCGTAGCTTAGGTAGAAAGCGAAGAAGGCCTCCTTTCGGGAGGACCCGAGCCATCAGTGAGATACCACTCTGGAAGGGCTAAAATTCTAACCTTGTGTCAGGACCTACGGGCCAAGGAACAGTCTTAGGTAGACAGTTTCTATGGGGTGTAGGCCTCCCAAAGAGTAAAGAAGGAATGCAAAGGTTTCCTCAGGATAGACGGAGATTGGCCCTCGAGTCCAAAGGCATAAGGGAGCTTGACTGCAAGACCCACCCATCGAGCAGGGACAAAAGTCGGCTTTAGTGATCTGACGGTACTGAGTGGAAGGGTTGTCGTTCAGTGGATAAAATTTACTCTAAGGATAACAATATGATCTTCAACCTAGATCTCACATCGATGGGAAGGTTTGGCACCTCGATGTCGGCTTTTCGCGACCTGGGGCTGCAGTATGTTCCAAGGGTTGGGCTGTTCGCCCATTAAAGCGGTACGTGAGATGGGTTCAGAATATCGTGAGACAATTTGATCCATATCCAGTGTTGGATTTAGAATATTGAGAGGACCTATCCCTAGTACGATAGGATCGGGAAGGACGCACCTCTAGTGTACCAGTTATCGTGCCCATGGTAAATGCTTGGTAGACAAGTGCAGAGAGGATAACTGCTAAAAGCATCTAAGTAGTAAGCCCACCCCAAGATGAGTGCTCTCCTATTTCAACTTCCCCAGAGCTTCCAGTAGCACAGCTGAGATAGCAACGGGTTCTCTGCCCCAGCGGGGATGGTGCTACAGAAGTTTTTTGAAAATTCAAGAAAAGGTCACGGCGATACGAGCCATTTATCATTACGATAGGTGTCAAGTGGAAGTGTAGTGATGTATGCAGCTAAGTCATCCTAACATACCAGTAGACTTGAACCTTGTTCCTACATGACCTGATCAATTCGATCAGGCACTTGCCATCTATTTTCATTGTTCAAATCTTTAACAACATGAAAAAACCAAAAGCTCTGCCCCCCTCTATATATCCAAGGGATAGAAGGGCAGAGGCCTTTGGTGTCCCCTCCAGTCAAGAATTAGGGCCTGACAATCACAAGTCAATATGCTTTTCTCTCATACCTTTCTTCATTAATGGTTTGATATTCTGGTGTCCTAGGCGTAGAGAAACCATACCAATCCATCTCGAACTTGGTGGTTAAGCTCTACTACGGTGACAATATTATAGGGAATGTCCTACGGAAAAATAGCTCAACGCCAGGATGATAATAAGCTTAAAACCTCTCATTCTTATTCAACATGAAAACAAAAAAAAAAGATTTAGAGCCTGAGTCAATCGATAGTTGAGAGCAAATTAAAGGGGAATTCCTTAACCATTTTTACAGCACTCGTTGTACAGTGAGTATGATGGAGTTGACGAACACCAAGAAAAAAAAAGATGAACTAGTAGTGGACTTCATCAATTGGTGGCGAGCATTAAAATTAGATTACAAGGATCGCTTCTCAGAAACTCCTTCCATCGAGATGTGCACCCGAGAAATAAATTGGGGTCTTGTGTATATCCTCTAAGGTGTCAAGTCACGCACTTTCAAAGAATTGGATACATGAGCTCATAACATGGAGTTGAGTATTTCAAGCTACGAAAAGACTTCACCTATTTTCAATCTGAGGAAGGAAGCTAAATAATTCAATCAACCATCAAAATACCAAACTAAAGAATCTATGACGGTGGGAGCAACTTCTGTAAAGACCCCCACTAAGCAAAATTTGAAAGAAAAATCTCCATGTTCGCGACCGAGAGAATAGAAAAGCCATCCAACTTTGAAAGAGTTAGAAGCGAAGGCCTATCCTTTCCCTGATTCTGACATCCCCGTGATTCTTGATGAGTTGATGGCCAAGAAAGTCATTTACCTTCCAAAGTCAAAGAGACTTGATAAATCCAATAAAGTCGATGATCCCAAGTATTGCAAATATCACTGCATCGTCAGTCACCCTACAACAAGATGCTTCGTCTTAAAGGAGAAGATCATGACATTTGTGAGAGATGGAAAGATCATTATTGATGCTAATGACACGGTCGAAGCGAACCATGATAGTGCTAAAATCAATCACAAGAAGGGATCAACTACATAGTATTCTCCAAGGTTCTCTAACAAGCAAGGAGAGATCCATGAGACGTTCTTCCTCAAGATCAATCTGAAGTGCTAATGGAGGTTCATTGAAGATTTAACACATCACAAGGAACTCATTTCATTCGAGAAATACACTACATTGACCCTCTCCAACGAGTCAAGTGGCTGAACGCTCCTCTCCTTTCAGTTGAGTTACTTTGCTTCTCAGTCCTTGCATACTAACGATTATTATTATTTGTGCTTTCTTTTATGGAAGTGTAACCTATCAAGGAAGTATGGAAAAGATAGTTTATCCCTGTGGGGGGGACCTCAGCTCAGTATGCAAGAAGTATAGTTTACCTCTATTTAGCTTTACCAACTTTTTTATACCTATACCAGGGAACTGAGCTTACCTCTTCTGGTTGAAGTTTCGATGAACTGGATGTTCCCCTCCTGAGCCTAAATTTACCTGTATAGGGAAATATCTCAATAGGACTAGGGCGAGGGGAAAGCTCCACTACAGGGCCGGGAGAAGAAATAGGCGTAGGGAAGAATCTTCAACAAAATAAATTAAATAGATAGAGAAGTCTTGTAATCCCATAGATTCAAGCAAGTCTGACTAGTTTAGGCACCGCCTTCCAGACTTCTAAAAACAGGTGATTTTAAGTTCAGAGCCCTATTTTGGTTACAGAGTGTGGGTAGCCAAAAAGTAGGTTAGCAAACTGGTGAATCAATAGGCTTTGCTCCTGCCTCGCTTCCAAGAGGAATTCTATTATCCATGGCAAAGATATTGTATAATAAGGAAAGGCTTACTTTTTAGAGTGGTCTTTCTCGATTTTGGAATGGAAAGGCTTGGTTGAAGGCAAAATTTGGTGTAATTCGCCATTTTTTCATAAAAGAAAAGTAGGGTAGAAAGTCTTGCTTACTTATTTCTCCATCTAAGTAAGAGAAGGGGGTTGAAGTTTATAGCTAGTCAAAAAAGTGATAAGAAGGTCTAATCATACTACTTCATTTGTATTCTTAACACATGCAAGTTGATCAGTTCGGCCGTTAGAAATAGGCTAAGAAAGTCATCGGTTTGAATCCGAGGAAGGGATTTTTTTGGCATCATCTGGAGTTACACAACTCCAGTTAGAAAGTTTTCCAACTTTATTATTAAGATATTTCGAGAACGTAGTCATATATTCTGTGTTGGTTATTCTAAGGATGTCGAATAGAGCATTAATAAGGATGTGTGTTACTATGTTAATATTATGGATCAATCTAACTGTCTAAAGAATGTTAAGATAGTTATTTTGATCTGTAGTATTAGCGTTGTAGCACTAATATCGTATTACAATCTTAGTTTATTCGAACTCTTTCTCTTGCACCCTAGGGTGCTTGAGATTAAGTGAGAATAAACCCCTGGTTGGAACCCAGGTGCCTTCCCCTGAGACTGACTTGTTTGGTCCAATAGGGAGAGTAGAGATACTAGGAATGACAAATAGATTGCACTTATTATAAATAAGAAATTTTGATTAATAATTCCATTTTTTAGTGCGATCGAAAGGTCACCCAAGTTCTCTTGGCGGGGTCTTTTTGAACAGGCCCTTAGATTAAAGGGAATCCTCTTTTGGGTTCCTTTAGTCGCCACTGCGTCCATGTCCATAGAGATCACCTTTGGAGGATGCGATTTTGTTCGAAAAGTTCAGATCATGAAATGGAGATCAGGTTTTCTGTTCACTGCTTTGTATTTGAAATAGTGTGCAGTCTCCCTACAGCGTTATTATGTGGGGAATTACAAAAAGGGTGATTCCCTCTTCGTTCCAATATCCCTGACCAGGTGTGGTATCCCCCGGATCATACCTACTGTGTTACGAAAATGTATAGGAGCAAAGTCCGATCACGGTGATAGATTGGTAAGGATATACCTATCTTGGTTTGGTTTGGCTAAGTGATTTTAGTTGCCAAAAAGTTATAAAGGCAACCTTCTCTTCTATTGCCACTCCACACCGTGATATTGGTTGTGTCCTAGGAGTCCTAGATGAAATGAAAACTTTGTTCAAGGAACTGCAACCCATTTATTTACCATTCCTGAAAGACATTCCCTTGGAATTAGGAATATCTTGGGAACCTACTTGGAAAATTACCCCCTTATTAGACACTTTCATCCGTAGTTATGGATTAAAATTAGACGATAATGTTGATAAGGTAGCCATTAAAATATGCTAAAGACAACAATATTTTTGTTAATCTTAAGCATGAATTGGCGGCATTTATCTAGAATATAAATAAAATTTATTCAATTCCAAATGGGTTCTTTTCACCTGGTATATTGTGGTCAAAAATGGTATATTACCCTTTTTTTCTAATAATACTCGATTTGCCATGGACTCCCTTGAATATTTTGAAAAATGTGTAGGTCCTTACTTTAGTTCTCTTTTAGGGGCCTACACCAGGGTTCCATTGGTAACAGGTAGGTTAGCTCAGGTGATTGATGGAGGTGGTAAGAGATAGATCTTTGCAATTTGTAATTATATAGAGCAAAGACTCCTGTTTCCTGTTCATAAATGGGATATGAAGGTTCTATCCAGAATTCCAACTAATGGAACCTTCGACTAGGAACGTCCATTGCATATTTAAAGAAGAAGAAAAGTTGATTTTGCTTTTCTTTAGATTTTCAATCTGCAATGGACCATTGGCCATTGAGTGTGATATATTCCCTCATGTATTGTATGTGGGGGAGTAATCTCGCATCTTTAATAGTCAACAGTTCTCTGGGTCTTAACACTTTCTTATTAGATAAACCGATTTTTAAGAAAATATCTGAGATACCGTTCTTACTGGATAGCCTATTGGTTACTACGGATCCTGGTCCCTCTTTTCATTGTCACACCACTATATAGTGTGGTTGGCTACAAAATATGCATACCCAATGAGGATAGCTCCTTTTGCTGATTACGCTTTATTAGGTGGTGATATCCTAATCACCGACATAAAGGTGGTAGAGCAGTACAAAAAGTTATTGGATAGGCTTGGTGTTACCATTTCAGAATCAAAATCGATAATTTCTGATAATGGTACCATCAAGTTTGCCAAGAGTTATTGGACTAAGTCCATGCAAGTGGATTTATCTCTCATATCTCTTCGGTCATTACTTTCCTGTAGGACAACTCTTGGTTTGTACAATCTCTCACCAAGTATTCAATAAATATTTCCATTTTACAAAGGTTGGAAGGAGCAGAGTATAGGGTTCATTCAAGTCTTTACTCTACCCAGTCAAAACGATGGGAAAGATTGAAGGCTGCTGCTCGAAAGCCAGGTAGGTCACATCCTTTACCTTTAGAATATTGGATTGGAAGGTTTGGAAATCTCAATCCTTATCTAAAGGGAAAGTTAGTGGATTATCTTCGAACGGAGTTAAAACCTAAGGAGATAGGGCTCTTTCCCAGAAGATTTGGTGTTTGATGGTGAATGAGAAATCCTTGAACGCACTGTTTTACTCAATTGGGTAAAACAATAGCTAAAATAGGTCTCGTGGTACTATACTGTCACTTTATCAGCAGAAGTAACCATTGATCAATTGATGGAAGTTCCTATGTGTATCAGATCCTGGAAAAGATCAAACGTTGACTATGATTTAGTATTGTTTAGTTTGATATGGAAATGTTATAACATGGGAGCAGGGTGGGATATAACGACCACACCAAGGTGGTTGTTAGATCCTGCTACCTACATTTAATTTGATAGATGGATACTGGGTGGGTTCTCAGGGACCAATTTCTTAATGGCACCAGTTGACTTACCATCGCTTGTGTAAGGACACAGGACATTAGAATTTAGGTGCATCTGAGAACGTAGTCCCTCTTGGTAAAATCACAAAAATGAGAGGGTGGCCAAGAGGGTAGTTGTAATTGAAGTCTGGTTAACTCCGATTACAAACACCTACAACCCGATTATTGATGCTCTGCTAATAGACCCCCTCCTTTGAACATAGATCTAAAATCCTACTCAGAATGGTTACTGGAAAAGGATTGGTTGTCTTTCGAACTTCGGCTCTTGAGTACAAGCCAAGGATAAAGACTGCCATCTTAGGCATACCATCGACAGAGTAAGGAAAGGACAGGCAGAAATCACGCTAATCAAATCCTATCCCTTCTTAGTCCCAGCTAACCAAGTTCATTCGAGCTCCCTATGATCTCATAGTCTCTAAGAGGAATAAAAGCTTATTCCATCATTTCCAGGGAAAACTAAACTCAAGTAAAGTTAAGACGAGTCTGCTTTGCACCTTTGCTACCGAGCATTCACTACCAGTCACTCCTAAATCTACCTGGTATGGACTGCTAAATTGATTCCTCTTGGCTTAATTAAAAAATCCTCTCAGAATCCCATGTATATTAGTCAAAGATATGACTTTCATAGGGCCGATTGCTCTTCTTTTGACATCAAATGGAAAGTTAGCTTATAGGGCTGGCGCTGATACTCTACAGAATATGCGTGAATTGGCCTGCTGAACTGATCTTTCTTAGGGTGGGTGACCATCTTCTAATTAAAGATAAGCACAAAAAGTAAGAGAAGTGATGCATTCGGGACCTATTCTAGTAGAGGAACCAACCTCAGAAAACCTAACCAAAAGATAGCTAAGTTTCCGTCACTAACCTTACTTCAGACTATGTGGATGATCCACTGAGAAAAGACGGTAAGGCAAAGAGAAAGTATGTGAACATCTCTCCTCTTATCTTAGCATGCACAGTTTACTTATATGCCACCTTAGGCACATCTCTCTTTCTTAGTTTTACGTTAGACTAATGATAATGAATGAAAGTCGTTCTTTTAATAAACATGTATAAGCAGCTCTTTAGTGTATAAGCAATTCTTTAATGGTCGCACCAAAAGTACGGTGGAGGTTGGTTGAAGATGATGTTACGCTGCGTTCAGAACCAGTCTTGAAGTGAATGAATTATAAAAAAGTAAGAAAATGAGATGACTCTTTCTTGAACTATATCATAAAAAGATCTTCCCCTCCACACCAATCACGAGTTTTTATCTATTCCTCTTGTATATCCTCATAACGCCCTTAATTCTAGGTTTGGGAAAAGACTTTTCATGTCATTCCTATTTAGGTCCAATTCGGATCCCTCCATTGTTTCCTTTTCCTTCTGCACCTTTTCCTCAAAATGAGAAAGAAGATGGTACACTCGAATTGTATTATTTAAGTGTTTATTGCTTGCCAAAAATCCTACTTCTATAATTGGTAGGTCACTAGGTTATTCAAATAAGTCGTGTTTTTCGTGGTTTTCCCATGTTACAACTTCCATACCAATTTGGTAGATTCGGAATAGATCGGTTAAACATTCCATCAGGTAGCCTGGTCTTGACTCTTCTGTGTGGTATTCATTCTCATTCGGCTCTTGGAATCACATCCAGCAGTGGTTGGAACAGCTCGCAAAATCCAACCACTTCACCTACTTCATTGCACCCAACCATTTCTTGTACCTCTATTGAAATAAAATGGTTTCATGTTCTTCCATTAATTGGTTATTCCTCTCCGTTTGTATCTCTTTTTCCAATTTTGGTCTCGATTAGTTCACAAGATTGAATGGCCAATTCTCCTCTGAACCCTCGATTCAATTTTTTTCCAAGAATGTTGAGCCGGGTATGTAATCCATATATCTGGGAGGAACAACAGTAAAATAAAGGATTTTGGTTTTGGTCTTGCAGCTATTTGAAAAATATATATATAAGAATCCCTTTTTTAGAAGAAAGACTATATATATGTCCAATCTCTTGTGGTGGTGGAACCAACCAAGATGTATGTCGTCCGACCCAAAATTAGACTCTTTCTTCCCAACCTATTTAAGTCTCTAGTAGTAGTTATTTAGGTGGTATTCTGAGATCGAATTCCTCCCAGAACACACAAAACAAGGATATGAACTGGGTAAATAGAAATGGAAAAGAGATTTTTCTATTTCATCCAAATTAGTTGTTTTTTCTACATCCATATGATCAACTAAAGTAAATCAGTATTGACTATATTATAAAAGCAGATCTTGGTCCATGGAGTCCCAAGAAGGTAAGAACTCCAACCTGTCCGATGCTTCTTCAGCCAAATACGATATACAAATGGGACCTGCACTATGAGCAAGCTGTGCAAAAAACCACTTCTTTTTTGTCGATCGAGCCGCTTTCCCTCATTCCACTCATCCAGCCCTCATCATGAACTTGTACAATCAATACCACAAAGATAGCCAACTCTATTATCAAAGAAACAAGGAAAGGGACGATAATTTGGCACCAGATATCCGGAGGTGTGGAAAGAGCAGATATGAGAAGCGGAAAAACCATCAAAAAACGACGATAGTTCGTGGAGGTTTCTATAGAAGATCCCTTGGTTCTGGCAAACGGATCACAATTACAGGTACCTGGGAGCATACTGATGGAATGAATGAAATATGAACAGTTAACATAATATGGTAATAGATCTAGGCTTGTAAGTTGATCATGAGCGAATTTGTTGAAGTTGCACCTATGAAGTATGGAAAGTGCCAAACATTGGGACCTACCCGAGGAGTAGTTAGGAACAGGAACAAGGAGAAGTGAGAACCACTCAAATAGAGGAATCGATTGTATTTTGTTCTTTGTTCCTCATAGCAACTGGGGATCAAAAAGCACCAAATTTGATGACTTATTAAGGGAAAGACAAAGTAAGAGCATGTTATTGGAGACTTTGCAACATATGTTGGGAAGGCCTCCGTTAATTGTGTACGAAAAAAATACGAATCCAAAGGCAGGGTAAGAAAGGGTTTAGCTAATGAAAATATTAACTCTTCTGGGAACTAGTAATGTGTAAACCATGTCAAACCAAGTCCAATCAATATCCGAACGGAAAGGATTAGAACTTCTCCTAGAATAGTTTTCGGTGCGAAATGAAATTCATAGGATATATATGAGTAATTCAATGAAAAAATCAAAATATTTGATAGGATTGATTATGTATCAGAACTAAATCACTATGAATCAGAACTTGAAACAACGCATAAATAATGTTATGGGGCTTCCCTGTCAAGAATAAAAAGTTTTTCTCTTAGAGAGGCATTTTCTTCGCTTAGAAAAGTGTTCCTTCTCGACAGGGATTCCCATAACTCTTTCAATTCTCAGTGATGTTGCATTTCCAATTGGGCTTGGTGCTTTTATTTTGAAAAGACCTGGAAATGCTCTTCCTGGGTCCTTTTTACCTCATAATAGAATGGGGATGTCTCTCTTTCAAAAGACAAACTTTCCAAGACCTGGCATAGAGACGGGCAATTGAATTCGAGGGGTTCAAGGTGCACTTTTAGTATGGAATCTAGGTCTTGTGGAACAATGACTGATTGGGGATCCTCTCGACCACAAAAAATGAGTTGATAGAGAGAAAATCTGGTCCCGAGCTACAAAACACATCTCTGTGTTTAGGAAGTCTCGGACCAATACTTTATATGTGGCTGAATGTATCGGGGTGGTTTATAGCACTTAATGTACATTTTCCACCCATTCCGGGTCTGACTGTTTGACATAGAACTCCAGAAGGTTTATTTCCGAGGGAAGAATCCCACAAGGAGAAAGAAGGATATGATTTAAGTTGTGCCAAAGGAGAAAACCCACGCACATTATTATAAAGAAAATCACAAACAATTTCAAGTATAAAACGACCTGTTGAAAGGCCGAATTCTTTACATAAAGAAAGTAAAGTCATTCATCTATATTGAAAAAACTAAGAAGAACAATAATAACATAGAAAAGGCATGAGCAGAAGAATTGTGTGAAATAAGTGAATTTATCTAGTTGAGGCAATCTTGATTGATTGAGACAAAACGATTCCCTCAATATAGCTTAACTCCGTCAAGCCTGTACGAGTAGAGAAGAAGTATCGAGCACTTTAGTTGGTTGTTGACCAATGAAAAGACATGGGAGTCAAAAGGTGATCGAGTTAAGCTGAAGACTGAAAATAATGAAATCATGGAACACTTTCTATATCTCTCTTTTCAATCTCAATCAAAGACAGTTCCATTAGATCTTAGGCGATCTCAGGTTACCGACTCTCCAGCCTAATTTTGAGGCACTATAGGAGAACTCATTGGGCCTAGCGCTTTCTCAATCAAAAATGAAAACTTTGAATATCACTGAACAATTCTCTCACTTACATTATTTCTTATCGTCAGTCAATCTTCATCAAGATAGCTGACCGAGTCGAAACCTACTGCTCAAGTCTTTCAAACCCATCCACAAATTGCTAGAAAACATTTTCTTATTTAAAACTTCATTGTGGTTGTACGACATGAGAAAAAGTATACCAAATAAAGGTAAAACCTGCACTAGAAAAATGTTGAACTATTTCTAGCATTTTTCAAAAACCATTTTTTGCAATGCCTTGAGAGGACAAGGTAAGACAGTACGCTCACTAGATCCATCATACTATTACTAAAGTACATTGAACACTCACTGAATCTCGAAATCACTTAGATCAACAAAACCAAACCATTGCCTGACGTGAACGGACATTTTCTCATTAGACTATTTGATCTGGCTCCGTATTTACTCAAGCAAAGACAAATCAAAACCTTTCTTTTCTTATGATGAGAGGGAAGGATCACTCTTAAAAGAAAGCTTTCTCTTATATACAATACCATCAGACAAGCTTTACTTGGGATCAGAAGGTTTTTTATCTTTATATTACCAAATTGGAGAATCACCAAGGCCTTTAAGCGATTCGATGCGTCCCCCTACCTAAGCTAAGCACTTCACCTACCTGACCTCAGAGAAAATAGAATGAGTCGCCCTAGCCTTAGTCTTACTAAGAAAGAGTTCCACCCTTATGTCTGATGGCCACAGGTGAGTGATCACTTCCAAAATAAAAAGAAACCACTACTCTGGAAGCTCGAGGCTGGTCTAACCCCGATGCCTCCACAAGGAATTCTGTCCCGGAAACACCAACACACATATTTTATTTGAGGACAAGACCCTTTCAAGTCAACCAACCATCAACACGAACCAACTGTGGATCAGTTGTTTCAGTCTTCCAGGAACGAACCAACGCTATGTCGGCACGTGACACATCCTCTCCACAACTTTATCATTTCGACAGGACAAAAAGTCATTCTAGATTTAGTTCCTAAGCATGAACCCAATAGAAGTTTAGTACAGGAGGTCGGCTAGCTCCGTTGTTCCCCTGGGTGATGAGTGAAACATCGACCTCTCCACCTGGTTCCCACCATAGGAAGAGACATGAATCCCGGTGGGTGGACAAGGAGAGTTAACCATATAAAAGCTCTCTATTTGCAAGAATCTAATAAATTTGGGGTGAGGGAAACTGATCAGTTTAAATTAAGGATGTTGCGATCCTATGTCAAACTCAACTAAAGGATTATACCTTTAACCACCCACAGGGAAGGAAAGTGACTGTTCAGGAAGATATAATAAAAAGGAGAGTAAAAAAGGTTAGAGTCACGCTGTTATCCTTGTTCAAACAAGGTTCTTACCCTCGGTAAGGAGAAAGGAAAGTGGCTAGGGCCGGGACACTCACTTTATCTTGCAAGACTAACCAAATCTGAATTTTACGATTAGACGCATAGACGCAACTAATACGCAATGCGTATCCCCCAAGAATCGGGGAGTCTATCCTCTTTCCTTAGAGACCTGAAGGTCTCATGTGAGGCAGGCACTCCATGCCAGCTTCAAATCAAGTAAGAAATTATGGAACAGAAAACACCCTACCATAATGAGTTTCCCCATTTTAGCCCGCGGGGAACACAGTCAATCAATCTTTCCATTTATAAGAAGAAAGATTGTTTCCTAATGCAAGGGTAAAGTCAGAGTGACAACATAGCATTTGAGTGTCTTTGCTAGAGTCACACTCGAGAGCCTAAATTCTTTCTATACGTGAAATCTCTTCCTTGGACTTCTATACGTGTGGAGCAAATC
Organism: Capsicum annuum; assembly: GCF_002878395.1. NCBI lineage: Eukaryota > Viridiplantae > Streptophyta > Magnoliopsida > Solanales > Solanaceae > Capsicum > Capsicum annuum. The sequence goes on from NC_061121.1 coordinate 95,457,474, forward strand.
CACATTATTTCGATCGATGAAAGATCTCGCTACTGGGTGAGGAAAGAAGTACCGAGAGGTTCACTCTTTTCGGATGACTTTCTTTCCTCGACAATAACGAAAAAAGTAGTCATAAAGGACTCTAAGCCTTAGAACAAAAAGATCAATTTGTGTCCTCTGGTAAGAATCTCTCATATTCTATTCCTGAATCTTCCCCAGCGGTAGCCTAGGATTAAGAGCGATATCCTCAATGTCAAAACCCGGCCATGTGTTAGCTTGGGATCACTTGTGACTAAGAACTATGTTATAACTAGAGGTTAGTCTCGGATCATGAAAAACTTGGTATCAGATCACAAGGTTTAAAGTGTCCTAGAGTGTCTGAAAGCTGCATTGAGTAGAATCTTATTCATAGGTGTGAAGCACACAATACTTATGGGAGAAAGGCTATGAAAATATTCTAGGAAGATCTGCCTTCTTTTATTATTCATGTCATGCGTTTGAGCGCAAGCTCTATTAAACTTATTTTTCAAACTCAATCTCTGTCGTTTATGAAAAATGACTCCCATAAGGGCTAACAAAAGAAGGAATGGGGACCATCTAACACCACCGCTTGTTCCTGGAGACCCTTTAAATGAGAAGGTCTCTCACGCTAAATTTAGCATTGCCTTCATGGCATTAGCCCAATCTATGGCTACACAAAATAACCAGTAGTCTGTTTCTCCAGCTAAAGCCCTGTGGTGAGTACGATAGCAGCTTGAATTTGAGATTTCACTTGTATGAATCCTCCAGTATTCTTCATATCTAAGTCGGAGGAGGATCCATAGGAGTTCCTAGATAGTATTCAGAAAATGATCGAGATCATAGGTGTTACTTCAAGTGAAAGTGTTGATTTAGCTACCTATCAATTGTAAAAGGTAGACCATACTCTGTTCAAGTAGTGGAAAAAGGACAGAGGTGTTAAGTAAGGACTATAGAGTGGGACAAGTTTCCTACTTCTTTTCTAGACAGGTTCTTCCCACTCAAATAAAGAGAGGTCAAGGTGTAATATTTCATTAATTTGAAGCAGGGTTACATGAGTGTGAAGGTTTATTCACTTAAGTTCACCCAGTTGGCAAGATATGCTCTGACTATGGTTTCTGATTCTAGGGCCATAATGAGTAAGTTTGTGTCTAATATTTTTGAGGATGTAGTCAAGAAGTGCATGACAACCATATTGATTAAGGAGATGGACCTCTCTAGATTGAAGGTATATGCTCAACAGATTGAGGAAGAGAAGCTCAAAGAGAAGGAAAGAGAAAAGAAGAGGGACAGGACTGGTAGTATCAATTTCTATCAGCAGAGGTCAGATGGTGGGAATCATTCTCAGTTCCTCTATAATTCATCAACCCCATCCCCATCATCTACTAGCTCTCCAGTGCCTAAGCTTAGACAGGATGCCTATGATAGATCACCATGATTTAAGTTTAGGGGAGCATGAATAGTTGTTGCACCAACCTAATTTGTAGGACATATGGTAAGAACCACAAGGGTGAATATATGGTAAGTAACAATATTTGCTTTGAGTTTGGTAAGTCGGGCTACCGGATAAGGGAGTGATTGCATAAAAGGATAAAAATGATTATCAGCAAGGTCAGGCTAACTCCTCATCAGCTCCATCAAGTTTCCCTACTCAGCAAGGTACCACTTTTTATACAACAGGAGGACAACACCAAAATCTAATTTATGCCCTTTAGACTAACTAGGATCAAGAGGGTTCACCTGATATGGTTACTGTTAAGTTGCAAGTCTTTTATATTCATGTATATTTATTATTAGACCCCAGAGCTACACTTTTCTTTGTAATTCCCTATATAGTCGTAGACTTTGATGTCAGTCCCAAAATCCTTGTAGAACCCTTCTTAGTGTCTACTTCGGGTAGTAGTTCTATTATATCCAGACGAGTGTATAGAAATTGCTCAGTCATCGTGTCCCGAAATGTCACCTCATTCGATCATATAAAATTAGAAATGATCAATTTTGATATCAGACTTGGCATGGATTGGATCCACTCTTGCTACGCCTTAGTCGACTAGAGAAATAGAATAGTACAGTTCTATTTTCCTAAGGATCCAGTCATAGAATGGAGAGGTAGTACCTCAGTGCCTATAGGTCGATTTGTCTCCCACCTTAAGGAAAGAAAAATGGTCTCCAAGGGATACATCTATCATCTTGTCTGAGTCAAGGACTTAGAGTTCAAAATTACGAACCTTGGTCCAGTTCCAGTAGTAAATGAGTTTCCAGAAGTACTTCACGAAGATCTTCCTGGGTCTCACTCGAGAGGGAAATCAAATTCAGAATAGATCTCCTTCTAGATACCCAGCCTATTTCAATTCCACCTTACAAAATATCTCCAATCGATCTTAACGAATTAAAACAGAAATTTAAAGATCTCCTAGATAAGAGTTTCATCAGACCTAGTGTCTCTCTATGGGGTGCTCGAGTTCTCTTCATGTGCAAGAAAGACGGTTCTCACAGAATAAGTATCAACTATCATCAATTGAACAAGGTCATAATCAACAATAAGTATCATCTCCCCAAGATTGATTGATACAAAATGGTATCTAAATGAGCACAAAACAATTTGCAATCTCGCAAAACAACCCATGCATACAAGACACCAAGAGAAAACAACAAACACAAACTTAAAAGATAAATAAGATAGATAACTTGACATAAAGAGAATACAAAATATAGAAACTAAAGAGTTTATCAAACTCTAAAACCTCAACAAATTAGATTAACAAGCACCAAGTTCTTACGCGAACACAAGAGGAACTCCGTTCACTCAAGCACTCATGTTTCTAGCCGTTTCACAACACAAGTGGAACCTTTAACTTGTGATGTTCAAAGTTGGTGGTCTACTCTATTCTTGAGAGGAAAATGGTGTTTCAATGTTACAACCTTCATTCAAAATAATCTAACTAAGGAACAAGACTAAGGAAAATGTTTAAATAGTCTATTACAAAAAGTGTTATAAAAGACTCCTTTGCCCTTAATGAGGGTGGTGGGTGTGGAGTGTATTTGGGGTAGCCTTAGGTATATTTTTGAGTACCTAAGGCCAGCCCTCACATGTAAGGCGTACATTCCATTGGGTGAGTTCACAACAAGCTCAAACGCGTCCATTTTCATAAACGCGTCTTATAATATTTGTAGCTCTTGAGCTTTGACAAGGCTTTGAAAAAGGCTTCAAAAGGTCTTTAATTCACTTTGCAAATCCGAAACTTGGACCTTCAACAAAAATTGTAATACTTGTGCTCCTCATGCTTGTATCATCTTCTCCATCTTGAAAGGAATTTGTCCTTAAATTTGCACCTTGCAAAACCATAGAGAAGAAAAAAAAGCACACAATCCTCATGATAGAAGGGTTAGCATTAGTACCACAAATTATATAGACATGCCAAGGGGGTACACTTTTGGAATACAACCAAAAATCCTTTGTAATGATCATGAAACATGTACCACAAGCATCACAAAGGACATAGCTAAGATAAACATCAAGGAAAGAAGAGTGCAATCCAAAACTATCATATATGTCATCAAGCCAAGGTTGTTCACATTTGGACTATACCCACGGGTCCTTTGTGTATGATATGAAAAGCTTAGCATGAATGGCACAAAGGAAGTGGCTCTAACAAATATCAAGAGATAAGTAAACTACATTGGTCTTAATGGCTTTACTAAACCTAAAAGGTAAGAGTACCTTTATCTTAGGAACCATAAGATACATTTGTTTGATTACCTCTGCAAAGGACCTCATCAAATATAGTGCCACTATTGATCTTAAGATCCACCTTAACCATATATCACAATCATTCAAACTAGGAAACCAGCCACCAAACTTCCTACCACTACACAACACAAATTCGAAATTAACATGATTATCATCATAGGTAAAGAGGTAGTATAGAAAGGAATCAAGTGTGAAGACATCTTTCTGAGGGGGTACACTTTTAAAATACAACCATCAATCCTTTGTTTTTACCATGAAATATGTAGTTTGAACAATACAAAGGCTAGGGATAAGATAATCATCAAGGAAAGATAAACATAAGCTGAGGTAACCCCTTTCCCAACCCACTAGTGTTCGGGATCAAAGGGATGGTGTAACCAAGGGTATAAGCCAAGATTAACCAATACTTTTACTCGGTTATCATCCAAGACTAAATATTTATGGCCTATAAGTCTTCTCTTAAGATCAAGCACACCTTTATTTAAAAGTTTTCCAAGAATATGATTACCTTGAGCAAAACTAGTAGCACGGTTTGCATCACACAAACTCAAAGGAATATATCCGATATCATGGTAAATATTACAAGAATGAACATTAAATTGAGGATTTTGAATCATATCACTCACATGATCAAGTAGTGAACTATCTTTAAGAGCAAATTGACTAAGATATGCAATAAGAGAACTATACAGGAAAGATTCATGCTTTTCTATCCTATGTAAACCTGAAGCTACTTCACATTGGATACTAATATCCTTATCATAACATTTCAAGTCTAAGAAAGTGTAGAGTGTAGTAATGATACCTCGGTCTATGCCACGGCAGTCCACTTGATTGGAGCTCTCAACCAAGCTTGTCACTAGCTCATTTCCCATGTTATCGTGTGGAACCCCTTTTCTTCTTTGATAGCATATGAACTTGAAACTATACATAAGAAGTATCAATGCTAGTAAAGGTTCTAGTATATGGGTTAGTAAGTATCAAAGATCCGTTGTGGGAAAATCCCACAAGCACATTTTTCTTTTCCTATCCTGCTTCACTACCCATAATTTCCCTTTCCCTTGCCCTCTTTACTTCATATTATTCTTATATCTCACCACTAAGTTTCTATCTATCTTGAGGCTTGGCCTCATTCTTCTTGGATCCTAACTCTCCCTCTTTTTCTACTTGGATGGGGTATTTCTGGGTTAGTGTAGCTTGAGAAGGAGACATTAGATTAAGTAGAGTGTAAGGTCTTTGAATTGAATGATTTTGGAGTGGAGGATTAGGGTTTAGGGATGGAAATTTTGTTCTAAGTCCTCCTTGTGGAACTTGGTGGAGTGAAGAACGGCTAGGTCAATCTTGTTCTCGGCTTTGGAAGTAAAGATTAACTTGGTTTGAAGCAGTTGGTGGATACAATCTTTGGTGCAAAGTCTCAGGAGTAATAGTAGGTGAGGTTCTTTGAGGGGTATGAGGTCGAGAACTCCTTTGGTTTTCCACCCTCTCCAACCTCTCACTCGTTGAGGCCACATCCGAACCTAATTTCTCAATATTTGCCTTCATCCTAGCCACGCCTTGAGACAAAGTTTCAAGACTAGCTCAGAGGACATTCATAACATTATTGTCCACGATTGGAGCATTGGAATTTCTGGGTTCCATTTGCAATTGTACCTAAAAAAACAAGCAAACATTAGTTCAAAATACACTCACTTATTCTTCACACTCGACTTCCTTACTTAGCTCTTCAAGTGTTGCAAGCCGGCTAATGATCCTTGAGTGTTTAGGAATGAGTCTACTCTTGAGTTAGAATGGATTTCGGTTTTGAAGACTCAAGGAAGTTTTGTACGCACTTGAACCAAGAACAACTACGAATTGTAAACAAGAAAATCCCCATAAAGAACGATGACACAAAGACGTACTCGACAACTGGTTCACAACTTAGTAGGTTGTTACTTAGTTGCCAACTAGTGTAGGAGAAATAGAAATAAAACTAGTAGATACAAGGAAAGAAACTTGGAAGGCCCTATGACTTGAGTTTGTTGTTGATGAGGCCAACAATTTTTTATTTTAGCCATTTGGTATTGTTGTTTTTGTTTAAGTTTGATGTTGTCCCACTTGAATGACTCAATCTTGATTGTTTGGTGAGGCTTTTTTGGTTTTTGGAGTGAAAAATGCAAGACTTGGAACTCTTTTTCCAAAGTTCAAGGTTCCAATAAGCTTTTAACAAACATGCACCAAAATGGAAAACACCTTTTTGGATTTGGTTTGTCCCTTTCCCCTTTTGGTTCTTTTTGAAAAAGGTTTGACACCTTTTTGGTAAGTAAGCTTTTTGGGAGGCCCTTTATCTATTTGCCTCTTTGGTGTTGTCTTGAAACTAATACCAAGACAAACACAAGAACTTTTCTCTCTCTTCCTTTTTTCAAATCAAACAAGCCTTCTGCCCAGCTTCATCTCAAGAACAATATGAACAACAACAAGAACACTTATAAACAACAACATTCCAAACCATCCAACCCTTAACAACTCTAAAAAAAGCTCAAATAATTGACCTTACACTCAATTGTGCTGCGGAAACAACAATATAACACATGAAACTACTAAGACAAGCAAAATAACACCTAAATCTAGACACAAATTCGGCCAAACAATAATAACACTTTGGCCAAGACACCAAACCCATAGAATAACTTTTTTTTGTGAGATTTTCGACCTTGGTCACCTCTTATAATGTTAGGAAACAAAGATCTAACACTAGAACACACAAAACACACAAAAATCACAAGAAAACTATGCTTCAAATTTTGGCCTAAACATAAAAACGTGGACAAATTACTATTTTTAGAATTTTTCAACTATTCAACACTTCTTTTTTTTTATTTTTGACTGAACAATCCCAAGATTGATCTCATGGGAACGAAATCAAAGATGGATCTAATACCAAATGATACCAAACGGTATCTAAATGAGTACAAAACAGTCTACAATCTCGCAACAAAGCCCACACATACAAGACACCAAGCGAAAACAACAAACACAAACTTGAAAAATAAAGAAGATAGATAACTTGACACAAAGAGAATTCGAAATATAGAAACTAAAGAGTGTATCAAACTCTAAAACCTCTAAAAATCACATTAACAAGATCCAAGTTCTTACACGAATACAAGAGGAACTCGGTTCACTCAAGCACTCACGTTTCTAGCCGTTTCACAAAACAAGTGAAACCTTTCACTTGTGATGTTCAAAGTTGGTGGTATACTCTCTTATTGAGAGTAAAATGGTGTTTCAATGTTATAATATTCATTCAAAATAATCTATCTAAGGAACAAGACTAAGGAAAATGTTAAAATAGTCTATTACAAAAGGTGTTGCAAAAGGACTCATTTTCCCTTAATAAGGGTGGCGGGTGTGGAGTGTATTTAGGGAAGCCTTAGGTATATTTTTGAGCACCTAAGTCCATCCCTCACATGTCAAGGCATACACTCTCTTTGGCAAGTTCACAACAAGGTCAAACGCATCTATTTTCATAAACGCGCCTTGTATTCTTTGTAGTTCCCGAGCTTTGACAAGGCTTTGAAAAAGGCTTCAAAAGGTCTTCAATTCACTTTGTAAATTTAAAACTTGGACCTTCAACAAAAACTTTTAATCCTTGTGCTCCTCATGCTTGTATCATTGGTGACTTGTTTGACCAATTTAAGAGTGCAAATATTTTTTCTAAGATAGACCTCAGATCCAATTATCATTAAATCAGAGTCAGAGAATGTGACATTCCAAAGATGGATTTCAGAACTCGGTATGGTCTCTTTGAAATTGTAATTATGTCTTTTGGACTAAAAAATTCTCTTGCAGCTTTGATGGACTTGATGAACAGGGTATTCAAGTAGTACTTGGACATGTTCGTTATAGTATTCATAAGCGACATTATCATCTATTCTCGTAGTGAGGATGAGCATGCAGACCACTTAAGGATTGTTTTACAGACTCTTAAGGATCACCAGTTATTTTCTAAGTTCAATAAGTGTGAATTATGGTTTAAATTAGTAGCCTTCCTTAGTCACATTATTCCAGCTATGGTATTCGAGCTGATCCCCAAAAGACTGAGGCAGTAAGGAACTGGCCTACATACATTTCTCTATTAGATATTAGGAGTTTCTTGGGTCTAGTTAGTTACTAAAGATGGTTTGTTGAGGGATTTTACTCTATTTCTTCCCCCATGTCTAGATTGACTCAAAAAAATTCAAATTTTAGTGGTCTAATTCTTGTGAGAAGAGTTTTTAGGATTTGAAGACTCAACTCACCTCCATTCCAATTTTAACTCTACCAGAGGGTTCAGATGGTTTTATAGTGTATTGTGATGCTTCTAGAGTTGGTCTTTGTTTTGTGTTGATACAGCGGGGTAAGATTATATCATGTGCCTCTAGACAACTCAAACCCTATGAGAAGAACTACCTGACTCATGATCTTGAGTTGGCAGTAGTTGTCTTCACCTTAAATATTTAGAGGAATTACCTTTATGGGGTCCATGTTGATGTGTTTACTGATCACAAGATTTTATAGTATGTGTTCACTCAGAAACACCTAAATCTTCATCAGAGAAGATGGCTAGAATTGTTAAAAGACTATGATATAAGTATATTATATCACCTGGATAAGGCAAATATTATGGTCGATGCCCTTAGTAGGTTTTCTATGAAGAGTGTTGATCACGTAGAGGATAATAAGAAAGATTTAGTTCGTAAGTTTCAGCAGCTTGCTAGATTTAGAGTATGGTTGGTTGATTCATCCGAAGATAGTGTTTGGGTTTAGAATGGTTTGGAATCTTCTTTGGATGCTGAGAAAAAGGAAAAGCAAGACAGAGATACTATTTTGTTTAAGTTGAAAGAAGCAGTTCGGGATCAAAAGGTTGAGTTTTCTGCCAAGGGGGAGATAGTGTGCTTCAATGTCAATACAAGTTATATGTTCTGAATATGGATGATTTGAGGCAGCAAATGTTAGTAGAGGGACATGGTTCACAATATTCTATTAACCCAGGAGCCACTAAGATGTACTCCTATTTGTGGAAAGTCTATTGGTTGAATGGCATGAAAAAGTAAATTGCGGAATATATGGCTAAATGTCCAAATTTTGACCAGTTTAAGGTTGAGCACCAAAGTCCTAGTGGTACGCTTTAGGAGTTCAGTATCCCCCATTAGAAGTGGTAAGTGGTGAATATGGACTCCATCACAAGGTTACCTCATACTCATCACCAAAATGATTTTATTTGGGTCATTATCGATAGAATGATCAAGTCATCTCATTTTTTGCCAGTTTATACCTCAAACTCAACAAAATATTATGCTAGACTTTATCTTAGAAAGGTGGTGAAGTTGCATGGATTCCCTTTGACCATTATTTCAGGCTGAGGTACTCGATTTACCTCTCAATTCTGGAAGATGTTTCAGAGGGGTCTTGGTACCCAAGTCCACCTAAGTACATCTTTTCACCCACAGGCTAATGGTTAGGCTGAGAGGACTACTTAGACTTTAGAGGATATATTGAGGGCCTGCGTATCAATTTTAAAGGTAGTTGGGATAATCACTTATTGTTGATTGAATTTGATTACAATAACAGTTACCACTCCAGTATCCAGATGGCCCCGTTTGAGGATTTGTATGGTAGGATATGTAGATCTCCTATTTGTTGGTTTGAAGTCGATGAAGCTACTTTAATAGGACCATACATAGTGCATGAGGTGATGGAGAAGGTTCAGCTGATTTGAGAAAGGCTGAAAACAGCCTAGAGCAGTCAGAAATCCTATGTAGATGTAAGGATGAGCGAGCTTAAGTTTCATATTTATGATTTTGTATACTTGAAAATTTTGCCAATGAAAGGGGAAAAGTGGTTTGGTAAGAAAGGGAAACTCAATCCTTGCAATGTTGGCCCTTATAAGATTTTGAGTCGGTATACGAAGGTGGCTTATGAGTTGGAGTTGCCTGCAGAGTTAGCATCAGTGCACTCGGTGTTTTATGTCTCCTTGTTGAAGAAGTTCCTTGGTAACCCAGCATCAGTAGCCCCATTAGAAAAGATTGGCGTGGAAGGTGGTCTCTCGTATGAAGAAGTCCCAGTTGAGATCCTTGACCATCAGGCTCGTAGGTTGAGGAATAAAGAAGTTTCATTAGTGAAAGTTCTATGGAGAAACCAATTAGTTAAGGGAGCTACTTGAGAAGTAGAAGAAGATATGATGACAAAGTAGCCCCATCTCTTCTCTTCGAACCCAGTCCAAGTTTGAGGTAATAATTTCCTTAATTAATTAATTCTTTTATTTCTATCTCATCCATTCAGCTATCTTCATACCATAGCATGCATTTATGACTTTATTTCAGTTCATGCATCATTCACAAATTCAGATATCAGCTCATGGTCTAGCTTATAAACGTTCACTACAAAAGTTTTAGCTTCTCCCTGATATTTTAGCTTATACAATTTCATTAGAGGATGAATAATCCCAAGGGGGAGATATTATAACACCCCAAGTTTTCAAGCTCTAGATCCATAAAAAGAGAGGCTATTAAGTTAGATTTTCCAATGCCGCAAGTCTTGTCTTAATCCGATGTCATGGAAAAAAGTTATCAAAATTTTCCTAACTGCAGTAACCATGACTCTAGTAACGAGTCATTACCAGACGTAACGAGTCATTATGTCTGATTCATTTCCACTCTAGTGAATATCTCAAACTTTATCCCAGGGGTAACGACCAGCAACTATGACTCGTTATCAGTAATGACGATTCCTTAGGTTATCTCATCACCATAGCAAAAAGGAAACTAGAAATTGAGTCTTAGACTACGACTACTCCTAATGACTCATTGTCAGACCTTACAAGTAATTTGGATGGGGATTCGTTATCTTTATAGTGAAGAGCCCATACCTTAGAACCTCATGTCCCAACTCAGACCATGATTCATGACTAGAGGGAAAGAGTGTAGGGAGAGCCGTGATGACTGGAACCAAAATTCCCACACGATTTTAACTAGGACACTTTGGCAAATTCCACCCCCTTTTAATCTAAACCACGTCTTTTAAGCCCCAAAAAACATCAATTATCAAGGGTGAACATTACCCTAAACATTCATCAGAAATTAGTCAACATATAGAAAAGAAGTGATTGTTTTCTCTCCCAAAGCCAAGTAAGGTTCATCAAACAAGTTCCAGTTTCAAGCAGTTTCTCCAAGAGGTTTGTTTTTAGGTAAGTGGGATTTTATCAGTGGGTCTCTTCCGCCCAATGAGTTCCAATAACTCCCTAAATTTACGAGTATAATTCCTTTCCCTATAATTGGGTTCTAGGTCAAATATGAGATTTTCTACTCCTATCAGTTTATATGTATAACCAAACCATGAATATGTGTTTTCCTTGAGATTATTGGTTCCCCATGTTTCAAAATAATGAATTTTCCCCATCATGATAGATTGTTAAGTTGATTTTTTAAAATTGTGAAACTTCAATATCATGATCCAAAATTATTATCATGTCCAACTACATTACATAGAGCAGGCAAGTTATGAATATCCGATACCTGGGACTATAAACTGATATCATGATTACTTCAAATTATTCATGCATTGTTACTTTCAGAATACTATAACTTGAGCATATTCGTTATTAGTTCATCTTTCAGTTATACTTCAGTCATTCAGTTAGGAGTAATTCTTAGCACTAAGTGAACGCAGGGATGATGACTCCCCCGTCAGTTAGGCAAAGATCATTAGTAATTGTCCCTAAGTTCTAGAACTACATAACCATTATAGGTTATAAGGGGTCACCCATCAATTTAGGCTTGACATGCTAGTCCTTCAGAACATCAGTTTTGTGGATTCACTCTAGTCAGTGTTGGAACCCTTGGCAAGGTACCGATACCCTTCCCACTAGAGTTATAGGTTGGACTATGATTAGCTCCAATTAGGACATGTGATTTAAATGTCAGCTCCCACAATCCTCAGCTCAAAATTTAGATTATGGTATCTCAATCTTGTATCACCAGGTTAAGGACAATATGGTGACGGATGCACTAAGACAAAAACTAGTAAGCATGGGCATCCTAGAATTTCTGGATGTATCTAAGTGCCCATTAGAGAGAGGGGGTATGTTCTTTGGCTAATGGTTTTCTGAGATTGCATGAAACTAGAGAAGGAAAAGTGTTGGCACATATGAAGGCTAGGTTAACTTTCTATTATCAGTGTAAAAGACGACAATTCAACGATCAAAAATTGAACAATCTCAGGGTAAAAATGTTATAAGGTAAGGTGAAGGATGCCATTCTAGATGAAGAAGGGCCTTGAAAATCAGAGATCAATTGTATGTACCTAGAGTAGATAACTTGATCCCAACATTCCTGGAAAAGGCTCATAATTCCAAGTACATCAGACATTCAGGCAACAACAATATGTATAGAGACTTAAGACAATAATATTGGTGATGGTAAGGGTAACATTATGGATTTTATGGTGAATTTTCAAAACCGTCAGCAAGTCAAGTACAAACATCGAAAGCCTAGTGGCATATTTTAGTAGATGCTCATTCTGGAATAGAAGTGGGAGCAACTAATGATGGATTTTATGGTGGACCTTTAGAAAGACTTGAAGAGATATGACTTTGTTTGGGATATTATTGATTAGTTAACTAAGTTGTCTCACTTTAATCCAGTAAGAGTTGAATATAATGCGGACAAATTGGCCAAGATTTATGTGAAGAAAATTGTAAGACTACTTGGGGTGTCAATTTTAATTATGCCTGACAGGGGCACTCATTTTTTGGGAGAGATATAAGTTCGAGTTGGGTTCTAGATAATACCTGAGCACAAATTTTTCCCCACAGAGCGATGGTCAATAAAAATGAACTATCCAAGTACTTGAAGACATGTTTCGAGCTTATGTTATGGACTTCGGAGGTTAATGGGACCAATACTTACCATTGGGTGAATTTGCCTATAACAACAACTAGCACTCTAGTATTCATATATCTCCTTTTGAGGTCTTAATAATATTTTCATTCCTCACTTTTTTAAAAAATGCAATAAGGCATTGGAGATAGGCGACTTTCAGAAGAATTTTAAAACTGTTCATGTTAGGAGATAAGTAATTACGTTCTATCCTTAATTTACTTTGTTTAACCTTAGAAAATTATTTAAAAAATGAATTAATAGTGGTGTTTTATCCTTTTCAGAGTTTATTTTTAAGAAAATGGTTTTGACATTTTTAAACTATTTCAAAAAAATTCAAGAAAATTTCAAAATATTTTTAAAAGAATACTTGATTTTTATAGAAAAATATCAAGAAAAAATTAAAGAAATTTTAAAAATTCAAAAATAGAAATAAATCTTTGAAATTAGAGAAACTGAGTAAGGGTTCAATTAATACCTTAGGAAGGTTTTTACGACACTTAGGAGTATCCATTTTAAAGCGGTTCACCAAAGATCATTTTTTGACTAACATACAAAATGTGGCCAACTTTGCAAAAAGGGTTGCTCTTATAAAATTATTTATTTACATGTTTAAAATTGGCATTTGTTTATTCAAACGAACAATAGTCTATTTGAGTTAGAAAAAACTATAGCATGTTTCACTTTATCCAATATTAATTTTGAGAAGTATTATGAAATATTCTGCCTAATTTATGATTAATTCTTGAGAAAAGATTACAAAAATATTCTACCTGGGAATATTATTACTTAATCATAATTAATCATGAAAAGTTAGAATTTGAGAAAAAATCGAGGACTATTCTAATTGATAAAATTCTACTTATTTATAATTATTTCTAAGAAAAAAATATGAAATATTCTACTTGAGTTAAAGAGAAGTGGCTCACTTGGATTTAAGAAGGAAATAAGTTTGTGTTTTTTTAATAAAAAAAAATCCATAATTATTCTTAATATTATCATTATTATTTTTTAATTATATATAAAAAGAGGGGTCAATTTTGTTATAAATAACACATTTGAAAAATGTTAGAAAAATGTAAGGTTAAAAGTATTTTATCAATTATGAAAAGTTAGAATTTACGAGAAAAAAATAGTTTTCTTGGTTTGAAGGAAGTTATTTTAACCCAAAGGCTATTAGTCATACGAGCAAGACAAATGACATCTTAAAATAAAATGCTTAACAATTTTTTCTTTTAAGATTAGTTTTAGGAAAAAAATTGAAAGAACCACTTTAATTCTTTTAGACGAGATAAAATAGGTGAGAAAATTACTAATTGACTAAAAGAATGGTAACGCCATAGGGGATTTATCTAGGTTAATTAGTTAAAGTGTTCAAGTAAATACAAATAAGCAAGAATGGGAAATAAGGAAAGAGTTAAGATTGGGCTCTTTTGGCCCATTAATGGTTGTCCAGCTTTTGAGCCTGAACCCCATAGATTGTCCATCCATATTTTCATGTATATCAGTTATATATCACATCTTTTTTTCCTATGTTTTCCCGTATACCCCTATGTATACTCTGCATATCAGCATAGAAAATCAGCATGTTTGCTTTTACTTTTAATATGCACCAATACTAGCTTCCTTCCATCATTTATGAATTGTATACAAGCATGTATCAACCTTTATACATGTGTTGCCTTATGTATATCAGTCCAGTTTGGACTTTATGACGCTTGACTCAATTTTGGGTTTGACCCAAAGGGAATGTAGGGGATGGGAGTCCGATGGACTAGGATGAATTCATGCTCAAAAAGGAAAAATAAAAGAACTAATACACAAACAATACTTATATGATTAAATGACTAAGCTCAGGAAAATAAATTCTAAAATTTGCACACTTAGACATAATGAAACAAAAGGGCAAGGCCAAATTTTTTAGACCCATGAATATGACAATTCTCCAAGAAAAACAACTCTCACAGACCAAAGCAAATCAATTTAATTCTAAACATATCAACCCCGAGGCTTGAATCCAAGGGCCTTACATCCTCAAAATAAACAAAGCAAAAGGGGAAGGAATCTTGCAGCTTGCTCTGCTCTTTTTTTCTTACAAAATTAAATGTGAAGAATATAACATTGCCAAACCTTTCTATTCTTGTTCAATCTTAAGAAAAATGTATTTGGGCTAATACTCGAGACTCCCCTTTTATTATTTTTCATCAGATCAGTATGTTGAGAAAACCATAGTATTTTGATAATTTCGAGGCAGTGATGGGACTACGAGCTATTCTGGATGCAACTTCTACCCCTGGATCTTCACTCAATTTTGCCAAAATTTAAATTAAATTCATCTGAATTTGATTGATTTGTCAGAACTAAGTATTATGAATTTTTAGTTACGTGAGATTAGAGGAATGCTTCTCCAAAATTCCTAAAATCCTTGTCTTTATGGTGAAAGAATGGTTATTTATAGATGAAATCCAAATTTGAAAATTCGTATTTAAAGAGAGAAATTTTCAAAAAAAATGTGTGGATGGAGTTTGAATTCAAATTCAACAAAGAATCTCCTCCATATCTTGAATTAATAACGAATTTCAGAGAAATTTTCTGTTGTCTTACCGTTTGGGGACTATTTTCCCGTCATTGTTAATTTCATCAGGCTGAACGAGCTAAAAATAGATGATGATGTGGCTTGGGCTTTTTGGGGATTAATGTTATTTGTTGTTGAAGCTGTTGCATTTTGTTGGTTGTATGTCAGATGTTGTTACAGCATTGTATGTCGTTGTTGTTACAGCGGGTTTTGTCGTTTTATTATGTTGTATGCTGGCGTGTTGGTGTATTGCTGTTGTTGGAATCGATTTCAGAGGAATGGGTTGAAGATAAGATAGTTGGGTCGGGTTTTTGTGTTTATTGGGATGGTTTGAATTGAATTGGGTGGTATTGGGTGTGGGTTGGCTGGAGTTGTTGTTATTGGGCCTAGGTCCTGAGACTAAAAGGGAATGGGTAGAATGGATTATTTTTTAAATAGTCAAAATTAAATTAAAATTACCCAATCTCAATTAAATTTTAACCAATTAAGAATCAATTGGTCAATTGTATTACAATTATAACCCAATTAATTTTTACTATGGCCAAACTCAATTAGTCGACTAAATTGAAGCACAATTTGATACAAACTAATAATTTGTTTAATCCCGAGTTTCTTGATTTAATAAATTCAAGAACATATTTTCAAAATAAACTATTTTGAGAACAAATTATATTTAAATTAATATTTTAACCATTTGAATTAATTTTCAAGATAACCCTTGATTAAAATATAATTTTCTATAAGATAATTATTTAAGTAATAAAATTATAGGATTTTGTATATACGAATACGAAAATATATAATCGCTACTTAGAATAACAAAATTACCTAGAGAAATAAAGTGAAAAGTTTTATCCAGATAAAATAAATATTGTAACTTTATTTAAAATTATAGAAACTCGAAATTAAACTTAGTCGTGGAGGGCAAAAATTAGGTTTCAACAATTGTCCGCTCCCTTTGGATAGGATGGATGCAAGTAACCCTAGGCAAAGAGAGTTTGACGTTGTTAATTTCTGTCCAACCATAAATCCATTTATGAAAGAGGTTGACTTTCTCACAAGTTTCAAGGAGTTGTGGTCGGACCCAACATTAGGTTTCCTACATATCTCAGGTTACATGAGAATTCAGGTCATTGGTAGTTCATAGCACTTGATTTTAAGCACAATTTTTAAAGGATTCACAAACTATCTTAGTTTTTTGAATTTTTATAAAATTGAAAAGCTAGGGAATTAAAGGATTGGGGGAGGTTGGAATGCAATTGATTTTTCTATATGGATCTCAACTTACATATCCCTGAGACTCAGGGAATCAGACAGCTTGTAGTTCGACTCGAATGGTAGAAAAAGTAGTCTTTTATGTTGAGACAACCTTTGGCTCAAGATAAGAGAAGAAAAATTTAGCTTAGGGACTAGGGACTTGTAATTATCTCAAGTACAAAATATGGGGCCCTCACCCTTGTAGTAAATATGAGCTACATGGACATAACTCAAAGCTCTAGTTGTATGTCACCTGAATTTGAAAGAAAATAAAAGTTACTTACGACGTGAGTTTAGAAATTATTCAAAAGTAAAACTGAAACCAAATCTAAAAAAACCCACATGCCTTCTGATAGGGATGTGGTTTGATGGTGGTGAAAGTCATCATTTACCTCATATCTAAAGAGTTTGATGTTCTTTTTCGAACTATGTCTCAGTTCGCTGCTAAGATAAAGTTCTATATTGTGCTGCGTTTTGTTGGAGTCATCCACACCTGTGATTTTGGTTTGAGATTTTCATCCTTTTGGATGCTCTCAAAATATCTCAAAAAAAAATTTTAGAGATAAACATAATTCACTAAGGGGTTTATAGTCTTTTACCATATTTTCGTGTGAGTTGTTACTCTAAAAAGACATCATCCTCTCATGTAAATCTTTGGAGGGTGACAATTCTTGCAACAACCGACATAACAACCTTCTTGGTTGTTGGATAAATTGTTGTTTTACGGTTGAAAATTTCTACAAAGTGGGGTAGCCCTCTTGGACATCGACGATGCTTTTTATTGAATGGTCCTTGCAACCACATAATTTTATACTGATGTGGAACCCTTCTAGTTACCTATAATGCTTATTGTATTTTACTTCTTAGAGTCTTGCTCATCCTTCATATCGATATAACTTATAGACATCTCTTGAATTATCAATCTTTGGGTAATCTTGCATATCACTTGATGTTGGATATGAGGCGACTTACATATATCCTTTGAGTGGCTAGCTTTTTGGTAATCCTGTATATTATCCGACCTTGGATAAGAGATAACTTACAGACATCCCTTGAATCGCTAGCTCTCTGGTATTCCTGCATATTATCCGACCTTGGATACAATATGACTTATAAATATCTCTCAAACTGATAGTCTTTGGGTAATCCTATGCATAATCGATCTTGGATATGATGAGGCTTATAAAGAACCCTTGGACCTATCAATTTTAATAATCATACATATTTGTTGGTAAGGATTTAGTTGTGACTTATGGATTACCTTCAAACTGTCGATCTTTAGGTAACCTTGCACACTATCTGGTAGGATGTTGTTGAGGCTTACGGATGACCCATGGGCTACCAACTAGTGAATAATCTTACACACTATCCTACTCGAATAATGTGACCCATAGATGACCCAAGGATTGTCAATCTCAAAAAATCTAGTACGTCATACGTCTTTGGATAGCGACTTATAGACATCCTTCGAACCATATATTTCTTGAGATCTAGTGGTGAATGCCATTAGATCTTTGGTAATTGATGTACTTAAAGCTGATGAATATCTCTCAATGCCAGGCTGCTTTGTCTTTACATGATTTGATCAGATATGAATGCTTCAAAATATCCTTGAATGCCAGACTTTTTTGTCTTTGCGTGATTAACGAATATATATGGATATGCTTCAAAATATCCTTCTACACTAAAATCTTTCGCCTTTGTATGACTAACGGATATAGAAGAATTTGAACCAATCATAGGTATCAAATACAATTTAGAGATTCCCTTGGATTGTTGTCTCTTCGACATTAGTCGAAGAGGGCGATATGGCCTTCAGTATATGACCCTTACGGCATGGTCTTCTTTGCATAGATATTTTAACATGGCCCTCTTGGCATGAACCTTATGGCATAACCCTTTTAGTATTGCCCTCTTGGCATGACCCTCTCGATATGGCCCTCTTGGTATGGCCCTATCAGTATGATCCTTATGGCATGGCCCTCTTGGCATGATATGATGCAGAGGAAGATGAGGAGGAATACAAATAGCATCGATTGTAGAAAACATCACCTTGACTATTCCACTAGCGTGTTGGGCCTTCTGTATGTACTATTTCGAACATCGCATCCTTGATTTGCTGGGGATATGAGTAAGTCATCATTTTTCTTTCCCCATTTAATGATACTTGTAACCATAGAAACCTTGTTAGTTTTGAGAGACTCAACTATTTTTAGCTTCCTGGCCATCCTAGCCGTTTATTATCAGCCTTTGGATATTTGGCTTTGTTGTATTCCTGTAAATCAAAGGAATATGTTGAATAATTGGTGCCTTTGTTGATTTTTTGTTGGCTTTAGGATAACATGCATCCACAAAAAAATTATTAGTTTTTGCTAAAACTGATCTGTGTTGGTTTATTTGGTCTTCAGCTCTCGTCATCGTCATCACTGGGTTCTCCTATTCTTCTGTTGTTTTTCATCTTTTGACTCTTGCTTTGACTTCCCAAGTTGGTGGGTGTAAGGCAAAATTATAGCATAAATTAATTTAAAGTAATTATTTTCTTTACAGATAGTCGAATTTTAAAAATCTTTTTATAAAATTGGGAGGGGTCTATGTCAATTAAGTCATGTCATATATTAGCTTTATTAAACACTTTTGTCTCGAGGAATTGACACATTTGTCATTCTGTCTGTGATCTTTGGCGACCTTTTGCATTATGGATGAAGAGTTTTAGCAGTGAGCCTTTGTAGTTGAAGGACCATGAAGTTGACTCTGCTCTTTTGGTGTCGATAAATCTTAGATATCGTGTTTTTGAATTTGTAGTATGGTATAGTGGAAATTTTGAGGTCTTCCTCAAAATTTCTGCCCTAGTTACTAATATTTTCCTCAAAATTTGCTCTTACTATATCCCCGTGTGATCTATTCATTCAAATTGCGAGAGGATGATCTTCCTTTTCAAATTTTTTTAGATTCCTTCTCACAAAATTCTGCCCCAATTTCTATTTCCTGGGGTGATATGACCAAGCCATTGTGGCGCCTACATATCTCATTGAATAGAAATTTGGTCAAACGTAGTCCCCACAACATAAAAGAGAATAAAAATATAGTTAAAAGGGTGACCAAAGCCGACAAGGCCGCCTACTTATCCCATTTTTGGGAATTTAGGTCATCATGTAGTTCAAGATAATATAAATAGAGTTTCCTAAGGGGTTGACCGAAGCCAACAAAGGCCTCTTACATATCCTCTTCTTAGGAATTCAGGTCAAACGTAGTTCATACATAAAAGGAAAGTGAATTTTCTCCTAAGGGTTTGACCAAAGCCAACATAGGCCGCCTACATATATCATTCTTAAGAATTCAGGTCAAACGTAGTTCGTACATAGAAGGAAGGGAAATTTTAAAGCTGCTACAAAGCATAAAACTGATTACATATGGGAAAAACAATTACAATAAATTCAATACAAAGAAATACCACATCAGACATAACATATCTTTATTGCATCGGAATTGATTGGCTTGGGCTACCATTGGCCATCCATCTCAAACAAAATCAATGGTCCTCTCGGTAACACTTCACAGACTATATATGGGCCTTGCCAATTTGGAGAGAACTTTCCCTTATACTCCTCTTGGTGAGGGAAGATGCGTTGAGCACCAATTGTCCAACTTCAAACGTGTAAGCTCTTACTCTTTTGTGAAAGAACAGTCATTCATCATTGATATAATTGACCGTGGCATACGACGCTCATCCTCTTTTATCGATCATCATAAGTTTTTCATGGCGGGCGTAGACCCATTATTCATTATTCAATCCTGCTTCTTGGATGACTCTTAAAGATGGTATTTCAACTTCAACTGGTATTACCGCTTTTATCCTATAGACTAACGCATAAGGAGTTACCCCAGCCAAAGTTATCATGCGATACTCCTGAAAAGCATAAGGCAACTTGTCGTGCCACGATCAGTAACTATCAACCATCTTTCTTAAGATGTTTTTGATGTTCTTGCTGACAATATCTACTGCTCCATTCATTTGAGGGCGATATGTGGTTGAATTTTGATGAGTGATATTGAATTGTTCATATATCTCTCTCATTAAATGACTATTCAAGTTTGCTCCATTATCTGTGATAATTGACTCGGGTATCCCAAATCGACAAATCAAGTTGTTTTTTATAAACTCTACTACTACCTTCTTGGTTATAGCTTTGTATGAGGTAGCTTATGCCCTCTAGGTAAAGTAATTAATAGGAACCAATATGAATTTGTGTTCGTTAGAAGTTGGTGGATCAATCGGGATAATGACATCCATGCACAAAGCTACAAATTGTCAGGGTGAGCTCATAACATTAAGTTCATGTGGGGGCACCCGGATCAGATCCCCATGTATCTGGAGATTATGACATTTTTGCACAAACTTGCTACAGTTACTTTTCATGGTCATCAAGAAATAGTTGGCTCTTAAGATCTTCTTGGCTAGAGTGAATCCATTCATATGAGGTCCACACATTATGGCGTAGATTTCTTTAAGTAATTTTGTAGCTTCAATAAAATCAACACAACGCAGAAATCCCAAATTGGGGGACCTCTTGTATAGGACTTCCCCATTCAAAAAGAAACTATCGGCAATCCGATGGATCATTTTCTTTTGATGAACAGTTGAATCTTTTGGGTATACCCTATCTTCTAAATACCTCTTGATATCGAAGTACCATGGCTTTCTGTCAGGTTTTGCCTCAACTTGTGCACAATGTGCAGGTTGCTCCTTCAAATTTATTTCCAATTAACATAAATTTGACTCGGATGTTAAATCATGGAGGATATAGTGGCCAAAGCATCGGCAAACTCATTTTGTATCCTTAGAACATGCTTGAATTCCACTTCTTTGAATCTTTGGCATAACTCTTGCACCAATTATATGTATGGCATGATTTTAGGGTTCTTTACAGCCATTTACCTTGAACCTGGTGATCCAATAGATCAGAATCTCCAATGACTAGCAGCTCTCAAACATTCATATCATTGGCAAGTCTGAAGTAGAGAATGCAAGCCTCGTATTCATCCATATTATTGGTGCATGGAAAGAGTTGTTTAGCTATAACCAGATAATGTTGTCCAGTTTTTGATATTAAAATCAACCCAATTCCTAAACCCTTGAAATTAACCGCCCATAGAAGAATAATCTCAAACCCTGGTATATTTCGTCAATATCTTCCCCTACGAACAATACCTCTTCATCTGGGAAATAAGTTTGGAGTGTCTCATATTCTTTATTAACAGGATTCCCAGCTAGATGATCCAATAGGGCTTTCCCTTTGATCACCTTTTGAGTCACGTATACAATGTTGAACTCACTCAATA
Organism: Capsicum annuum; assembly: GCF_002878395.1. Taxonomy (NCBI): domain Eukaryota; kingdom Viridiplantae; phylum Streptophyta; class Magnoliopsida; order Solanales; family Solanaceae; genus Capsicum; species Capsicum annuum. Next base: position 95,479,288 of record NC_061121.1, read on the forward strand.
GCAACTACAGTACACCTTGCAGAGGTTGATTTTATGCTTTGTTACCATAAAGTTGATTTATATTTTACTCCATACCCATTATTCGATAATTGAATCCCTTTTACATAAGATGTAAGAGATTTGCTAAAATATTATCACCGATATAATTAATTCATACAATATTCTATCTTAAAAAATATGAAATTGCTACATAATTTTTCTTTGGTTACCTACCAACACAAAAAAATAATAAGAAAGTTGAGGGTGAAGCTCTGCCTTATAAAGCCCATCTATTTGCTTAGTCTATCCAGAAAAAATTATACTTTGTATGAGGAACATTCATAAAATGATGATAGATTAGGTTTAATTCAATACTTATAGCTATAGTTTGCTTAATTACAGTTCGTCGCTATAAATTAAAACAAGAAGAGATGTGAGTAAGATTGAAGAGGGAGGAAAGAGGCGAGCGAGATTTGGAAAAGAGAAGAAAGAGGCGAGAGAGAGGATGATTTACTCATGGCATCAAGTTATGTGGATAGAGGTAAAGCTAGAGAATCTCCCCTTATGATATCGTGTTATGATTTTCATGTTTCATGTTTTTATGTGGTCATCAAATGATAAGTAAATAAATTGGCAATGGTAGATGTAGATTTATTATTTATTTCAACTAATTTAACTTCACAATACTTTTGTATACTAGTGTAATCGCACGTGCTTTCCACGTATAACATTTGATTATTTAAAGTTAAATGATTGTTTCTACTGCGAAGATTTTTAATGAAGTGTAAAAGATCAAATCACTTGTCACAGTTTTTTCACACGAACATAAACATATATTTTAGTGTAAGCACATATATATATTTTACCACCAAATGTTTCAAGTAGTTGATGGATCATCATCAATTTAAACCATATTTCTAGTACGATTATTTTTCCTTTTTTTCTATATTTAAAATTTTTCCTTATTTATTTAGTTGATTTAGAATTCTTAAACTAATAAAAAAAGTATTAGTTGCCATTAATTCTGATGATGTCTAATAAGAAAAGATTTACCATAAATATATTTAATTAATTTTCAACTGTTAAATATAAAAAAAATAGTGAAAAGATGATTTTGTCTAAAGCAAAGACTTTTAATGAAGAACAAAAAGTTCAAATAATATTTCTAAAGCCCTTCACACTTTTAATATATTATATAGATATAAATTATAGATTAGATTATAAATAAAAAATTTATATAATCTAGGTGCAAGAAAATTTGAAATTGGTGGGATTCCACTGACTGGATGTTGCCCAGCTATACTCGGTGTAACTAGTGATGCCCATAACAAGACACTTAATGGTTACACTTAAATATTTTATAAAACAACACTAAGCTTTCTGCAAGATTTCAGCTTAGTAAATTCAGGAATAAACTTTTCACTTGCAAATTCTTTTTTGGTGACAAAGGGTGTTTAGTTTACATTTTGTTCATGTGTTAATGTAACGTGATTGTGTCCTATACTTAATTTGATTCTCCAATTAATTGGACGAAACAAGTTGCTCAATGAAGTAGTCGAAAACAAAAATGGACTAAAGTTGATGACTTTACATGTTGCTAGACTCCTAGATTCAAGTTTTAATAATGACAAACTAATGAGTGGACTTTTGCAGGATATTGGAAGATCGCTAATTATAGAAAGATATCTCAGGCAAAGATATGAAGGATCAACGATGGCTAATTCAACATGGAAGTAAACAAGAGAGTCTCCTCTAAAAATGGAAAGGCATCCAATCATGAAGTTCCACGACCATGACATCTAAAGAGTATGGCAAGCAAATCAATCAAGCATTTTAATAAAAGGAAGAAGGATCACAGTCCCAAAATTGCGGAAAAGCAAATCAATCAAGACTTAGAAAAAAAGGAAGGAAGACCACAACCTCGACATGGACATATCAGATATGGACATGTATAGCTTTGGAAGTTGCACCGCATATGGACACATCTGATATAGGCATACTTTATGGTAGCATCCCTCAATCAAGTAATCAATTCATATCCTTGATTGTGAAGACATCTCTTGGGTTTTCTTTCATGAAAAAACAACAGATAAATCTAGAAACTATAAATGAAGAGACAAAAGGTTGAAGCACACACGCAACTTCACGGAGAAACCTCAAAGTGTCTCAATGTTAGTCTCACAAAGCTTTGTAATATTTAGCTTACAATTGTTATATAAAGAATAGGACTGAGTCAACTTTGTAATACAAACTGAAGTTGTGCCACCACATCTGAAATATAAAATGTCTTTGAAACTTGTTTCTCATCACTGTACTCGAGCCCAACATTGAAAGAACTTAGAAAACGTTGAAACCCAAGGGGACTAGAACTAGGCACCACATTGGTGTTCCGGACCAGGATAAATCGTTGTGTTATTTACTTTAAATTCAGTTATTTATTTACGTGTTTGTTTCAAATCTAATCTGTTTTGTGAAGTATACTGCTCTGCAGGCAAGTTAACTGTGAGAAGTCAATAGTCGACTCACAGAAATTTTTAATTCACCCCCCTCTCCCCATGAATTTCAATTAGTATTAGAGTAGGTCTCACCAATAGTGTTTATTAACCACACGCGAGCAAAGATCAAATAGCAAACTATCAAATTCCCGGTGCTCTTTTTTAAGATGGTCACTCCTCCATAAGACCACCATACTTTAATGGACAGCACTACTCTTACTGGAAGAATAGATTCAAAATCTTTGTGCAATCAAATGACTTCCAAGCCTGGGTTATTATTAACAAGGGACCAAAGTCGATCCCAGGAATCAAAGATAAGCAAAAGGACAAAGACAAAGAATCTAACAGTACTAAAGTAGAAGACCTTGAAAGCTTTAAGGTCACAAAGGAACAACAAACGGTAATCTAAACTAATGCACGTGCTATAATTTTACTTCTTTGTGCAGTTAGTGGAGAAGAATATGACAAGATATCAACTTGTGATACCGTAAAAGAAATGTGGAAAAAATTAGAGGTAACCTATGAAGGAACCACCAAAGTCAAAAAATTAAAAATTGTTGCCCTGTATGAGAATATTGACATAATGTTTACCAGATTCAACAAGATCGTATGTGAACTAAACTCACTAGGAATCTATCCACATAGTCTGCAAGTACAGAAGATGGTTCAAAGTCTCCCAAAAATATAGGAAACTAGGGCTACAATCCTGGAAGATGGAGATCTTCATTACATGACATATGATGAGCGACGTGGTGGTCTCATTGCATCTGAATGGAATTACATCAATAGGTACCACAAAGAGGAAAAGAAAAAACTAGTAGCCTTCAATACCGTACCAACTGAACAAGAATATTCTAGAGGAAGCCAACAGCGTAGGAATGGCCCTCATAAATCGTAGAGTAAGGCATCATGAGACAGAGGCATCAAAGATTCCACGGAGCCAAAAATAATGATTTAACTAGAAATAATGATCGTTGTTATCACTATAGAAGGCAAACAAAATTGTCCACAACACACCCATATCATAATCCTTCAGCAACTCTAACCATCTTCTCTGTCGGAGATTCAACTACCACTAAGTAAACACATACTGCAAGCTTTTGTCATCTGTGAACACATCAACATGAACATTATACAGATAATGTCTCCATATTTTCAAAGCAAACATACAGCAGCTAATTTAAGATCATGGGTTGGGTAATTCTTTTCATGAAGCTTAAGTTGTCTAGAGACATAGGCTATGACCTTACCTCTCTATATCAACACATAACCCAAACCAACTCCGAAGTAATCACAATAAATAACAAAACCATCCATACCATCGGGTAATACTAAAACTAGGGATGAAGTGAGTTGATTCTTTAACTCCTAAAAAATCTCCTCGCAGGAATCTAACCACTGGAACTTAACTTTCTTTTAGGTCAATCTAGATATCGGGGATGCAATAGATGATAAACCTTCAATGAAACATCTATAATAACCAGCTAAACCCAAGAAACTCCTAATGTCTGACAGAGAGATAGGTCTAGGTCAATTTCTTACGACTTTTGTCTTTTGGAGATCAACTCTAATGCCATCGATGGAAATAATATGATCGAGAAAGGCCACTGATCTTAGCCAAAACTCATATCTATTCTGGGGTATGAAACCATAGTAATGTACCCATCTTGTTGCTAAATACTACTTCTAAAATAATATCTATATGCTCATTCTGTTGAAAATCCACTTTTAAAATAGTCTAATGGTTTGTAATGAAAACCAACTGTAATTCTGTAAAACTAAATCTGTAATCTGAATATGTTAAGTGGATTTCATATCTATTCTGAAACCAAAAGGTCAAATCTTTATCAAAAATCTGAGAATAATCTTATCATAGGGTGCTCATATCACAAACGATCTAGAAATAGAAATTTTAATAAGAGCTTAATGACCCATGCATCAATCCCATGTTAAAACATCTTAAAATTCATGCTTAATAATATGTGTACATTTACAATTCATCATAAAAGCTGGAAATTACTGCACTATGCATAAAAATATGAATATAATCATGTAAAATTCCACTTGTAAATCAATCAAAATCTCATAATCATGTAAATAACAACAATGGGTATAAACCCTAACTACAATTTCATGAGAAACCACATAAAATCAAATAACTTTTGTAATTAAAAGCAAGATTTGGGCACAAGGATGAAAGGATTATCCTTGTTCATAACTGCACATACCTTAATTGATAATCTTTGATGAAAAACTTAAATCTTAAATTCCGATTGATGCTTTTGAGATGAATTCTTAGAGCCCTTGTGTTGGGAATCCTAAATCTTGAATTTCTTTGGAGAATTAATGGAGGAATTTGGATTCCTTAGGGAAAAATTTTGATGAGATGGAGGGGTTTAATTCATTGTTTGTTGGAAGAATGACCAAAATAGCCCCTCTAATCTTTTAAATAGAATTAAAAAATGCACATTTTTTCAAACTGACTGGCCGCCACAATGCGCCACTATCGTGGTGGCTCACTGAAATGGACAAATGGGAACTGGGCAGACGCCGCGATGCGCCACCATCGCAGTGGCCCTTTTTGTGCCATTTTTCCCCTTAGCGAGATGCGCCAATATCGCGTTGTGCCACTGGAATGGGATAATTGAGAATTTGGATCTCTCCGCAAGGTTCACTAGAATTTGACAATCATTATTTAAACCTTCTCCATGACGTGCTAATGATTGAAATGATAGTGTTTTACGACTGGAACTTAAAATATCCATAACTACTCACTCGGTTATCAGATTTAGGAGAATTTTATATCGTTGGAATGCTTATTAAAGTCTAAATCTGAATAATTCCATACAAAATAAATACTTATTAATTTTGGAAGCTATCTCTTAACATTTTAGGGATGAATTTAAGATAAGAAGAGTACGGAGTATTACAATATCTCCCCCTTGGAAATATTTGTCCTTAAATTTTTCCAGTTAGACTAGGAATACTGAGGAATCTGAGGGTATATGATAGCATGCATAACTAATATAAATTTTGAAATGAATTCTAAACTATTCTGAGCTTCTGAGTAATTCTGTTAGTGCATGAACTTACATGAGGGAAACTATATAGCTGAATATATGATTAGAAAAGAACTGAATCAAGAAAAAGTATTACTTTCGGTTAAATCTAAGTTTACGAAAAAGTGGTGAGGGTACTTGGCTCGTATGTCTGCTTCTACTTCCCAAGTGGCGCCCTCAACCGACTGATCCAGCCAAAGAACTTTGACCAAGGGAACTTCTTTGTTCCTTAGTCTACAGATCTAATGAACTAAAATCTCAACTGGAATCTCTTCGTATAAAAGGTTGTTTTGAATATCTGAGCTTTCTAAAAGAACTACAACATGGAGTCACCGATGCACTTCTTAGGCACAAAGACGTAAAATGCAGGATGAACAGCTGACAAGTGTATGGGCAACTCAATCTCATTAGCTACTTTCCCAACACGACTCAGAATTCTATAAGGGTCAATATACCGGGGACTAAGTTTCCTCTTCTTTCCAAATCTCTTTACCCCTTTCATGGGTGAAATCTTCATATACACTAAATCATCAACCTCAAACTCAAGGTCCCTTTCTCTCACATCTGTGTATGACTTCTGATGACTCTGGGCTATTTTTAACCTTTCTCTAATCAACTTAACTTTATCCATAGCTTCAAACACTGCATCAGGCCCAATCAAAGCGGCCTCGCCCACTTCAAACTAACCTATGGGTGACCTACATATCCTCCTATAAAGAGCCTCAAATGGAGCCATCTGAATGTTAACATGATAATTGTTATTATACACAAACTCAATCAATGGCAAATGCTCATCCCAACTAACTTTGAAATCAAAAACACAAGCTCTCAAAATATCTTCTAGAGTTTGAATGGTCCTCTCTGCTTGACCATTATTTTGAGGGTGGAAAGTTGAACTAAGATGGACTTGCGTACCAAGACCCTTCTGAAAGTCTCTCCAAAACTGGGAAGTAAATTGAGTACCCCTATCTGAGATGACAGATAAGGGAACTCCATGCAATCTAACTAACTCTCGAATATACAACTAGCATAATCTTCAGTTGTATAGGACATATTAACTAATAAGAAATATGCTGACTTAGTCAATCTGTCTACAATAACCTAAATCGAATCATAATGATGATGCAAATAGGGTAAACCAGTCACAAAATCCATATTCACCTCTTCCCACTTCCAGGTGGGGATACCAGACTTTTGCAACGTACCACCAGGTCTTTGGTGCTCTACCTTAACCTTTTGACAAGTAGCAAATTTAGCTATGAAATCTGCTATATCTCTCTTCATACCATTCCACCAGCAAATTACGGTACATCTTGGTAGCACTTGGATGAATGTAATAATGCGTACCATGAGTTTCTGCCATAATCCACTACCTCAATTCATCAACACAAGGCACACACAATCTACCCTGATATCTCAACACGCCATCTCCCCCTTAGGAGAAAACCTCTACCTTTTGATCTTTAACTGACTCCTTTAGTTTGACAAAACTAGAATACATTTCTTTCTTTTCCTTCACTTTCAAAACTAAGGAAGATTCGAAACTACTCTGAACCTAAACATTCCCTTCAGATGAATCAACCAATCCAATACTCAGTCTAGCTAAATGTGAACTTCTCAAGCTAACTCTTTCTTATCATTCTCCACATGAGCAACACTTCCCATAGACAATATACTAAGGCCGTCTGCCACTACATTGGCCTTGCTCGGATGGTACAATATAATTATATCATAGTCCTTCAGCAACTCTAACCATCTTCTCTGCTAGAGATTTAACTCTCGATGAGTAAACACAAACTACACGCTTTTGTGGTCCGTGAATACATCAACATGTACACCATACAGATAATGTCTCCAGATTTTCAAAGAAAACACCACAGCATCTAATTCAAGATCATGGGTTGGGTAATTCTTTTCATGAAGCTTAAGCTGTCTAGAGGCATAGGCTATGAACTTACCTCTCTGCATTAATACACAACACAGACAAACTCTGGAGGTATCACAATAAACAACTAAACCATCTGTACCATCGGGTAATGCTAAAATTAGGGTAGAATTGAGTCGAGTCTTCAACTCCTGAAAACTTTTCTCTCATGAATCTGACCACTAGAACTTAACTTTTTTTTGGGAAAATATAGACATCGGGGATGCAATAGATAAGAATCCTTCAATGAAATGTCTGTAATAACCAGCTAGACCCAAGAAACTCCTAATGTCTAATGGATGGGTAAGTCTAGGCCAATTTTTTATGGCTTTCGTCTTTTGGGGATCCACTCAAATACCATCGGTAGAAATAATATGATCGAGAAAGGCCACTAATCTTATCCAAAACTCACACTTTCTAAATTTGGTGAATAATTTATGATCTCTAAGAGTTTGTAAGATAATTTTAAGATGATCTATATAGTCATTCTCACTACAAGAGTACACAAGGATGTCATCTATGAATACTATGTCAAACATATCTAGATACTACCTGAAAACTCAGTTCATGAGGTCCATGAAAGCTTCTAGAGCATTGGTTAGCCCGAAAGACATGACTAGAATCACAAAATGACCATAACGAGTTCTCAAGGCTATCTTTGGGATATCACACTCCCTTACTTTGAGCTGATGATAGCCGGATCTAAGGTCTATCTTTGATAAATAACTTGCACCTTGGATTTAATCAAATAAGTCATCAATTCTAGGAAGAGGATATTTATTTTTAACCATGACTTTATTCAACTGGCGATAGTCAATGCACATAAGCAATGAACCATCTTTCTTTCGCATGAATAGGACGGGAGCGCCCCATGGAGAAATACTAGGCCTTATGAAACCCTAAGCTAAAAGATCTTTGAGTTGCCCTTTCAATTCTTTCATCTCTCTGGGAGCGATACGATATGGAGGGATAGAAATAAGCTGAGTATCTGGGAGAAGTCAATACCAAATTTTATTTCCCTATCGGGAGGTACCCTTGGGAGATCTTCTGAAAAAATATCAGGGAACTCAATGACCAGTCGGACGGATTGAATTATTGGAGTCTTGTACTTAGTGTCTATAACTTAAACTAGATGGTAAATGTAACCTTTGGTATCAAGTTTTTGGACTTAAGATAAGATATGAAATGACTCTTGGGAGACACTGAATTGCCTGACCACTCAAAGACTAGCTCATTTGGAAACTAAAACTTCACCACGGGGGTGCGACATTCTATGGTTGTATAACAAGAATAGAGCCAATCCATCCCATGAATAAGATCAAAATCAATCATGTCTAACTCTATCAAGTTTGCTAATATGACTTTATGAAGGACAATGATAGGGCACTTTTTATAAATCCGTTTGGCAATAATAGACTCACTTACTACGGTAGAAAACAAAAAAGGCTCAGGGATCTTCTCAGAACTTATCTCAAAATTCATAAAAACTAGTGGGGTCACATAAGAGAAACTCGACCCAGGGTCTAACAACACTTAAACATCAAGATAAAAGACATGAAGCATACCAGTAACAACATCTTGATAATCTTCCTGCTCCGATGGGATGTGAAGCATAGAATTGATTCTGGCACTGGTCGCCACCAATTTTGAATGAGACGTCTTGGGGAGGGGCTGGGCGATTTAGAGGAGCTGGTGCACTATTAGCTTGAGTTTGGGAACGAAAATCTCTATTTCTCTGTCTAGCATGTGAGCACTCGTTGATTCCGTGATCCACCTGGACACAACCATAACAACCTTTCTAACCCCACAAATATTCACCTCCATGATTCTTCCCACACTTAGTACATTGGGGATGATTGGGCTTCCCACTCATACTATTCTAAGATCTGGATAGAAAAGGTTTACCGCACTGTTCCTGCCGGTTTATGGGTGCAAGAGCACTAGCTGAAGAATGTGCAGGCATAGATGACCTATTTTGAAACTGGGAACAATTTCCTCCTCCATACCTATTCTAACTATAATCAAATTCCTTAGTTCTAGCCTTCTTATTTACTCTCTCTCTTTTCTTTAATTTTTTTGTCTCAATCTGTTAAGCGTGCATCATCAATCTAGCAAGATCCATATCTCTAATATGCATAGTGTCCTACACTCCTTAACTACCAACCCAGACACACCGGTCATAAACTTACTCATGCTTGACCTAGGGTCAGCCATCTGATCATGGCCATACTTAGACACTTAGTTGAACATGAGTCAATACTACTTCACGATCATTGAGCCTTGCCTCAGGTTCATGAACTCTTCTATCTTATCTTCCCTCATCTCACGCAGGAAGAACTTGTCTAAGAACGCATTCTAAGAAATCTACCTAGTCATGGGAGCTGTATTCTCTCCTCTAGTCTTCTTCCACATCACTACCCAATCATAAGATACATCCTTCAATCTATAGGATGTGAATTCTATACTTTCCTCTTTAAAAATATGTATAATTCGAGTGACCTTCTTCACTTTATCTAAATATAACTGTGGGTCCTCACCTGTTTTCGACCCACAGAATTCTAGAGGGTTCATTCTCATAAAATCTTGAATTTTGAATGTGGCTAAGTCCCCATCTTACTGGAGTGGGGCTGCAACCTGACAATTGCCCTGAACATTAGCTGTCATAGCTTTGGCTAGCACTTGAAAGGCTGCCTAAAACTCTGAATGTGACACATTCTCATTCAAAGGATCTGTGGGCTGAGGTGGCTGGTTATCATTTCTACATGAGTTAACTCGACGAGGAGGCATTTTATATCACGTGAAAGCACAAGTTAGAAGCTGATAGAGACACTGAATGTACAATTGATCATGAAAGAAGAGATTATTTCCTAAAAGCTCCATAGCCTCTTGCTCATAGATGTGGCACGCTTCACACCGATAATCATGTAATTCCACTTCTAAATCAATGAAAATCTCATAAGCTTTTAAATAACAACAATGGGTATAAACCCTAACTACAATTTAATGGGAAATCACATAAAATCAATTAACTTTTGTAATTAAAAGTTTTGGGCACAAGGAAGAAAGGAGTATCCTTGTTCATAAATCCACATACCTTAATTGATGAAAGACTTGAGTCTTGAATTCCTATTGATGCTTTGGAGATGAATTCTTAGAGCCCTTATGTTGGTAATCCTAAATCTTGAATTTCTTTGTAGAATTAATGAAGGAATTTGGATTCCTTTAGGGAAAAGTTTGATGAGCTAGGGTTTTGCTTGAGAGATATTTGATGAAAAGTGGAGGTAAAGTGCTTTGGAGGGGTTTAATTCATTGTTTAAGATGGATTAGTTAATGGGTGAATGGCCAACATACCCCTTTTAATCTTTTAAATGGAACTACAAAATGCACATTTTTCCAAACTGGGTGGCCATCATGACGCGCCACTTTTATGGTGGCTTACTGGAAATTGATAAATAGGAACTGGGAAGATGCCGCAATGCTCCACTATCGTGGTATCCCTTTTTGTTCCATTTTTCCCCTTGGTACAACGTGCTAATATCATGTTTGGCCACTGGAATGGGTCAATTGGGAATTCAGAACTCTCCATGATGCGCCAATATTGTGGAGGTCCACTGAAATTTGACAATCATTATTTAAATCTTCTCCGCGATGCGCTAATGACAAAATGATGATGTTTTATGACAGGAACTTAAAATAGCTATAACTTCTCACTCAGTTATCGAATTTAGGAAAATTTTATGTTATTGGAAAGCTTATTCAATTTCACACATGATGGAAGGTCCAAATCTGAAGAATTCCATGTGAAATTAATACTTATTCATTTTGAAAGCTATCTCTTAACATTTTAGGGACGAATTTAAGCTAAGAAGAGTACGGGGTATTACATTTCAAATATTTTAAGCTATATCAAATGGACGTCAAAAGCACCTTCTTAAATAGTTTTATTCATGCAAAAGTTTTCATAAAACAACCCCCAGGGTTTGAAAATCCGTCGTATCCAAATCATGTTTTCAAATTGTCAAAAACACTCGACGTTCTCAAACAAGCTCCAAAGGTTTGGTATGAGAGATTGAGTACTTTCTTACTAAAGAAAAATTTTCAAAGAGGTAAAATTAATACAAATTTATTCATATAGAAGCTTGATTCAAATCTTCTTATTATGCAAATTTATGTTGATGATATTATTTTTAGTAGTTCTAACATCTCTCTGTATGAGAATTTTTCTAATTTGATGAAATAAGAATTTGAAATGAGTATCATGGGTGAGCTCACATTCTTTTTGGGGTTATAACTCAAGCAAAATCCCAAAGGTACTTTCATCCATCAAGCTAAGTGCACGAAGGAACTCATCAAAAGATTCAGTATGGAAAAAGAAAAGACGTATGAAACTCCAATGAATCCATCCACAAGCCTTGATCTGAACTTGTCTGGAAAGAATCTTGATTAGAAAATATACAAGGGAAATATAGGATCACTACTCTATTTGACCACTAATCGACTAGACATCATGTTCAGTGTATGCAAGTGTGCCAGGTTTTAGTCGACTCCCAAAGAGTCTCATTTGACCACCGTTAAAAGGATCATCTGATACCTCATAGGAACTCAAGACGTTGGATTATTATACCCTTTCTCTTTCTATTTCGACTTAATTAGATATTCAGATGCTGACTTTACATGTGATAAAAGTGATAGAAAAAGCAATAGTAGAACTTGTCAAATTCTTGGTGATGCCCTGATTTTATGGCACGGCAAGAAGAAAACTTCAGTTGTAGTTTTAACAACTAAAGCTGAATACATTGCCGTTGAAAGTTGTGGTACTCAAATTTTATAGATTATGCATCAACTACTTAATTTTAATTTGTCTTTTGAATCTATTCCCATAATGTGCGATAACACCAACCATTATTCTATCTAAATAGATTGTGCATTATTCTAGGGTGAAACACATCAATATTAAGTATCATTTTATTTGTGATCACGTAGAAAATGGTAATTTTTCGTTAACATTTGCTAACTTCAAAAATCAAATGGCAGATATTTTTACAAAACCTCTGTTAGAAGATAGATTTTGTTACCTTAGAAAAAGACTTGGTATTCTTAGCATTAAAGATTTATGAGCTTTATTTTTTGACAAAAAATATTTTTTACTTGTTCCATTTTTATCGTCAGATCTTTAACCCAAAAAAAATTGGTTTTCAAAAGGGAAGTCATCATTACTCTCACCATTTTTCACGCCCTTTTTGCCTCCTTTGAATCTTTTTACCTTTCAACACTTCTCCATCTGCCTCCCTTTTACCTCCATCAGTCAACTTTTTCCTTCACGCCTTTTAGTCTTCCCCTTCTTTATCTATTCCAATAGTCACAAACATCTCCCCTCTCCTTCTCAGTCCTCTTAACCATCTTGTCCTTTCTGCAATCTTTAAAATTCATCTTTTCTCATATGACCAGAACCTGTTCTATGGAAAAAATGTCCAAAACTCTTCCTAAATCCCTCCCCGACAGTCATGTTCTCCTCTATGAATCCTTTGATAAATCCTTAATAGGCTCTCAATTAACTCTCATCAAAAGAGGTCGTCCTAATTCTAGCACATCCCTCTCTAACAAGAAACCTCATCTAAACTCTCTTCACTCTCTCCATCTAGAGGACATGCACATGTTTTGGACATGCACTCACAAAGATAAATTCTCTACCTTTAAAATTAGCTTCATTTTACCCGATCGCATTATCAATCTTCATTAATTAAAAGATTCCTTTTGTAATGTCAGTCACTTTTTTAAGTTTGAAGATTTGTCCCTTGTTTTTTGTCTCTGTGGACTTCTAGTTTATGAGGATCCAGTTCACATATTTTATGCGAATCTTTGCCTCTCCTTTGATAGTTGTGAACACGAGACTCTTGTTCTTGGCACAAGAATTATTTTGAATGATTTTTTATTTAAAAATGCTTTCGATACGAAGTTCTTTGGTGATATCTATTTTATGAATGAAAACTGGCCTGATGATTTTGAAGTTGGCTTTGATGAAGCCAAAAGGGTCCTGTCAGACCCTGACTCTATTTTTGACCAATTTTGGTCCCCTATCCCTCTGTTTCAAGTTTTGTATTATGACTCACATAATTGCTACTTCACTGATTCCTCAAAAAGGATCCCTCAACCATATTATCGATCATGATATTTTTGTATTGTACTGTCTAGTTAAGAAAATCAAAATCAATTGGGCAACTTAGATCCGTGGTTAGATGCTTGAAAGTGCAGTCGATGTTCATGCCTCTGCCAGTTTGCCATATAGTCTACTCATTACTCAGATTCTTCTATATTACTCAATTGATCCCTCTACTTACCTCCTAGTGGAAGTTGTTGCCACTTATGACTCCTAGACATTTGTCAGTATGGACTATGTCTTGGTTGAAGATGAATGGTGCAAGAAGGATTTTGCCCTGTCAAGGTTAAAAATTCCCAAGGAAAGTAAATCTATTTCTAACCCTATGATTACTATCTTGAAGAAACTAGAAGAGATTAAGGATCGCTTCAAAGCATCGAGGAAAGTGTTGAGCTGCTACAAGATTCGACTTTGAAACTTTTGGACCTCAAAAAAAGCACCACCACAGATATAGGAGTGGTTTGGTTGGCTCTTGATGGGTTCAAGTGGGAGGGTCTAAAATTGTTTACTCGGGTGTTTACCCGAATAGATTCCCTCAAGACCAAGTCTACTCCTCCAATAATGATCTAGTTATTTCCGTTCAAAACTCCTATTCCTCCTTCTTCAAAAATATTGAAAAATCATATGACATCTTCGATTATAACATGCATAATACTCTGATCTACTTGCTCAAGAAGTGGAGAAAAATGATGACTTTGTTTTTATTCAAAAGGGGGTCTTGTCCCTTGTTTTGATAGGTTAGTTAGCTGTCGCTCAGTATATTGTTACATTCCTCCAATATTTGATTCTTATGTCAAGCCATGTGTTAGCTTGGGGTCACTTGTGACTCTAAGCACTATGCTACGACTAGGGGATAGTCTCGGATCGTGAAAAACTTGGTATCATAGTACAAGGTTTAAAGTGTCCTAGAGTGCCTGAAATCTATGTTGAGTAAAATCTTATTCATAGGTGTGAAGCACACAACACTTATGGGAGAAAGGCAATGAAAATTTCTAGGAAAATCTACCTTCTTTTATTATTCATGTCATGTGGTTGAGCGCAAGCTCTGTTAAACTTATTTTTCAAACTCATTCTCTGTCGTTTATGAAAAATGACTCCCATAAGGACTAACGGAAGAAGGAATGGAGACCATCTAACACTACCACCTATTCCTGAAGACCCTCTGAATGAGACGGTCTCTCACGCTAAATTTAGCACTTTCTTCATGGGATTAGCCCAATCCATGGTTACACAAAATAACCAGCAGTCCATTTCTCCAGCCAACCCAGTGGTGAGTATAGTAATAGCCAAAATTTGAGATTTTACTTGTATGAATCCTCTCGGAGGAGGATCCATAGGAGTTCCTAGATAGTATGCAAAAAATTATCGAGATCATGGGTGTTACTTAAAGTGAAAGTGTTGATTTAGCTACCTATTAATTACAAGAGGTATCCCAAACTTTGTTCAAGTAGTGGAAAGAGGACATAGGTGTTGAAGTAAGGGCTATAGAGTGGGACAAGTTTCCTACTGCTTTTCTAGACAAGTTCTTCCCACTCAAATAAAGGGAGGCCAAGGTGTAATATTTCATTAATTTGAAGTAGTTTTACATGAGTGTGAAGGTGTATTCACTCAAGTTCACCCAGTTAACAAGATATGCTCTGACTATAGTGGCTGATTCTAGGGCCATAATGAGTAAGTTTGTGTCTGAAGTTTTTGAGGATGCAGTAAAGAAGTGCATGACAACCATATTGATTAAGGATATGGACCTCTCTAGATTGATGGTACAAGATCTTGGGTGTATTTATACGCCTAAGAACCATAATTTACCCATATTTTATCTATGTTTAGAGAACAAAGTGCCTAGTTTCTTATGTTTTTACTCTACTTCTAGGTAATTGAGCTAACCGATGTGATTAGCATGATTTCAGGTATTAATGAGGTAGATGAATACATTATGGGACTATGGAATATGGATGGCATATGAAACAAGAGAGAGTAAGAGAGGTACTAATGACGAAGATCACGGCACTTTGGGGACCTGTGGATAGCAGAGGAAACTTCACATAAAAGGAAAGCAGCTTATGGACTGAATGTGATATATGGGAACTTTTTCCCAGGCAAACTCAATATTTTTAAATAGTTGAGGACTCAGTAGCAATTTATTAGAGAAGGATGTTATTAAAAGCCTTATGGCTGAATTTTTAGGGGAGGGATTATTCGGTATTTTTTTGGAGAGAGCAGAGAAGGGCGGCTTAGCTTGAGAGAGAGAGAAAAACATTTTTTGCTCTTGCTCTCAGTATTCGCACACCAAGATCGTCTTCTAGTTTTTGGTATGATGAATATTTCTATTATGATTTTCATTTTATTCATGAGTAGCTAAGTTTATTAGTTAGGGTTATGGAAGCCTTGTAGAATACAATCTATTACTTTGGGTTTTGAATTCATTATGCATTGATTTATTTACATCATACTCTCTTCGTTTATCTTGAATTCTCGTGGTTGAAAACATAAAGGATATGCCTTAAAACGCAACTTATTCGAAAGAAAGGTTGTTGTTCGAAAAGGAGAGTAGTGATAAGAAAATAGGATTACCAACCCCTATTTCATATGTTAATGGCTTAGAAGGATTAACTACTTAGAGATTTCGTATTGTTTTTGATAAACCCTTTTGATTCGAGAGAACAAAAGTGAATTAGTCCTTGATGGTTAAGAAACACTAGGATTATGTTGTTAAATACAATACATTTCTCTGTAAGCATGATGCATGTATGAATTCGTAAAGCCCAAAGATAGAAAGTATTGAAAACTATAAGGTGGACATAACCCTAGCTTGCTCTTTCTCTGAATTTGAATACTACTACACTTATTTCATCTTGTTAAACTAAAACCATTAATTTGTGAACTGAATCACATCCCCCCTATTTATTTTACGGAAATGAATGTTTAAAAGTCAACTAATCTGTATACAACTTAATTAGCACCATATTCCTTGTGGGATTCGACCCCAACCTAGTTGGGTTATATATTTTACAACGACATCTTAATCTCTCATAAGAGAAGTGTAATTTAGGCGTATTAGTACATGCTCAACAGATTGAGGAAGAGAAGCTCAAAGAGAAGTAAAGAGAAAATAAGAGGGACAGGACTGGTAGCTTTAATTTCTATCAGCAGAGGTCAGATGGTGGGAATCATTCTCAGTTCCTCTAGAAATCATCATCCCCAGCCCCACCATCTACTAGCACTCCAGTGCCTAAGCTTAGACAAGATGCCTATGATAGAGCACCAGGCTTTAAGTCTAAGGGAGCGTGAATAGTTATTACACCAACCTAATTTATAGGAGATGTGGTAAGAACCACAAGGGTGAGTGAGTGGTAGGTAGCGATATTTACTTTGGGTTTGGTAAGTCGGGCCACCGGATAAGGGAGTGATTGCGTAAAAGGATAAAAATGATCATCAGCAAGGTCAGGTTAACTCCTCATCAGCTCCATCAAGTTTCCCTACTCAGCAGGGTGCCACTTCTTATGCAACAGGAGGACAACACCAAAATCGACTTTATGCCCTTTAGACTGACTAGGATCAAGAGGGTTCACCTGATGTGGTTATTGGTAAGTTGAAAGTCTTTCATATTCATGTATATTTATTATTAGACCCCAGAGCTACACTTTTCTTTGTAATTCCATATATAGTCGTAGACTTTGGTGTCAGTCCCAAAATCCTTGCAGAACCCTTCTTAGTGTCTACTTCGGGCAGTAGTTCCATTATATCCAGACTAGTGTACAGAAAATGCCCAGTCATAGTGTCCCAAAAAGTCACCTCAATCAATCATATAGAATTAGAAATGACCGATTTTGATATCAAACTTGGCATGGATTAGATCCACTCTTTCTATGCCTCAGTCGACTGTAGAAATAGAATAGTACAGTTCTATTTACCTAAGGATCCAATCATAGAATGGAGAAGTAGTACCTCAGTGCCTATAGGTCGATTTGTCTCCCACCTTAAGGAAAGAAAGATGATCTCCAAGGGATGCATCTATCATTTTGTCCAAGTCAAAGACTTAGAGTTCAAAATTACGAAGCTTGGGCCAGTTCTAGTAGTAAATGAGTTTCCAGAAGTACTTCACGAAGATCTTCCTTGGTCTCTCTTGAGAGGGTAATCAAATTCAGAATAGATCTCCTTCTAGATACCCAACCTATTTCAATTCCATCTTACAAAATATCTCCAGTCGAGCTTAAGGAATTGAAAGAGCAATTGAAAGATCTACTAGATAAGGGTTTCATCAGACCTAGTCTCTCTCTATGAGGTGCTCGAGTTCTCTTCATGCGCAAAAAAGACGGTTCTCACTGAATGAGTATCAACTATCGTCAATTAAACAAGGTCATAATCAATAATAAGCATCCTCTCCCTAAGATTGATTGGTACCAAATGGTATCTAAATAAGCACAAAATAATCCACAATCTCGCAAAACAACCCACACATACAAAACACCAAGCGAAAATAACAAACACAAACTTGAGAGATAAAGAAGATAGATAACTTGACACAAAGAGAATACAAAATGTAGAAACTAAAGAATGTATCAAACTCTAAAACCTCAAAAAATCATATTAACAAGCACCAAGTTCTTACACGAACACAAGAGGAACTCGATTCACTGAAAATGTTTAAATAGTCTATTACAAAAGGTGTAGCAAAAGGACTTCTTTGCCCTTAATGAGGGTGGTGGGTGTGGAGTGTATTTGGGGTAGCCTTACATATATTTTTGAGTAACTAAGGCCAGCCCTAACATGTAAGGCGTACACTCCCTTGGGCCAGTTCACAACAAGCTCAACGCGTCCATTTTCATAAACGCGCCTTGTAGTCTTTGTAGTTCCCGAGCATTGACAAGGCTTTGAAAAAGTCTTCAAATGGTCTTCAATTCACTTTGCAAATCCGAAACATGGACCTTTAACAAAACTTGTAATCCTTGTGCTCCTTATGCTTGTATCATCCTCTCCATCTTGAAAAGAATTTGTCCTCAAATTTGCACCTTGTAAAACCAAAAAGAGGGAAAACAAGAACACAATCCTCATGATAGGAGGGTTAGCATTAGTACCACAAATTATATAGATATGCCAAGGGGGTACACTTTTGGAATACAACCAACAATCCTTTGTATTGATCATGAAACACGTACCACAAGCATCACAAAGGACATGGCTAAGATACACATCAAGAAAAGAAGAGTGCAATCTAAAACTATCACATATGTCATCAAGCCAAGGTTGCTCACATTTGGAATATACCCACGGGTCCTTTGTGTGAGACATAAAAAGCTTAGCATGAATGGCACAAAGGAAGTGGCTCTAACAAATATCAAGAGATAAGGAAACTACAATGGTCTTAATGGTTTTACTATACCCAAAAGGTAAGACTACCTTTATCTTAGGAACCATAAGATACAATTGTTTCATTACCTCTACAAAGGACCTCATCGAATATAGTGCCACTATTGATCTTAAGATCCATCTCAACCATATATCACCATCATGCAAACAAAGAAACCAGATACCAAACTTCCTACCACTACATAATACAAATTCAAAATTAACATGATTATCATCATAGGTAAAGAGGTAGTATAAAAAGGAATCAAGTATGAAGACATCTTACTGAGGGGGTACACTTTTAAAATACAACCATCAATCCTTTGTTTTTACCATGAAATATGTAATTTGAAAATTACAAAGGATAGGGATAAGATAATCATTAAGGAAAGATAAACAGAAGCTGAGGCAACCCCTATCCCAACCCACTAGTGTTCCGAGATCAAAAGGATGGTGTAACCAAGGGTATAAGCCGAGATTAACCAATCCTTTTACTATGTTATCATCCAAGACTAAAGATTTATGGCCTAGAAGTCTTATCTTAAGAGAAAGCACACCTTTACTCAAAAGTATTCCAAGCATATATTACCTTGGGCAAAACTAGTAGCACGGTTTGCATCACGCAAACTCAAAGGAATATGTCCAATATCATGGTAAATATTACAATAATGAACACTAACTTGAGATTTTTGAATCACATCACTCACATGATCAAGTATTGAACTATCCTTAAGAGCAAATTGACCAACATATGCAACAAGAGAACAACACAGGAAAGATTTATGCTTTTCTATACTATGTAAACCTGAAGCTACTTCACATTGGATACTAATATCCTTATCACAACATTTCAAGTCTAAGAAATTTTAGAGTTTAGCAATGATACCTCTATTTATGCCACGGCAGTCCACTTGATTGGAGCTCTCAGCCAAGGGCATCACTAGCTCATTTCCCATGTTATCGTGTGGAACCCTTTTTTGATCCTTATTTGATAGCATATTAACTTGAAAATATCCATAATAAGGATCAACGCTAGTAAAGGTGCTACTATATGGGTTAGTAAGTATCAAATATCTTTTGTGGGAAAATCCCACAAGCACATTTTTCTTTTCCTATCCTACTTCACTACCCATGGTTTCCCTTTCCTTTGCCCTCTTTTCTTCACATTCTTCTTGTATTTCACCACTAATTTTCTCTCCTTCTTAAGGCTTGGCCTTATTCTCCTTGGATCCTAACTCTCTCTCTTTTTCTACTTGGATGGGGTATTTCTAGGTTAGTATAGCTTGAGAAGGAGACATTGGATTTAGTGGAGTATAAGGTCTTTGAATTAGAGGATTTTGGAGTTGAGGAATCGGGTTTAGGGATGGAATTTTGGTTCCAAGTCTTCCTTGTGGAACTTGGTGGAGTGAATAACGGCTAGGTCCATCTTGTTCTCGGCTTTGGAAGTAAAGATTAACTTGGTTTGTAGCACTTGGTGGATACAATCTTTGGTGTAAGGTGTCAGGAGTAATAGTAGGTAAGGTGCTTTGAGGGGTATGAGGTTGAGAATTCCTTTGGCTTTCCACCCTCTCCAACCTCTCACTCACTGAGGCCACATCCGAATCCAATTTCTCAATATTTACCTTCATTCTAGCCATGCCTTGAAACAAAGTTTCAAGACTAGCTAAGAGGACATTTATAACATTATTGTCCACGGTTGGAGCATTGGAGTTTTTGGGTTCCATTTGCAATTGTACCTACAAAAAAAGCAAACGTTAGTTCAAAATACGCTCACACATTCTCCACACTCGGCTTCCTTACTTGTCTCTTCAAGTGTTGCAAGCCGTCTATCAATCCTTGAGTGTTTAGGAATGAGTCCACTCTTGAGTTAGAATGGATTTCGGTTTTGAAGACTCAAGGAATTTTTGTACGCACTTGAACCAAGAACAACTACGAATTGTAAACGAGAAAAGCACCACAAAGAACGATGACACGAACACGTACTCGAAAACTGGTTCACAACTTAGTAGGTTTTTACTTAGTTGCCAACTAGTGTAGGAGAAATAGAAAGAAAACTAGTAGATACAAGGAAAGAAACTTGGAAGGTCCTATCACTCGAGTTTGTTGTTGATGTGGACCACAATTTTTTATTCCATTTGGAGTTGTTGTTTTTGTTTATGTTTGATGTTGTCCCACTTGAATGACTTAATCTTGATTGTTTGGTGAGGTTTTTTTGGTTTTTAGAGTGAAAAAGGTAAGACTTGGAACTCTTTTTCCAAATTTCAAGGTGTCAATAAGCTTTTCACCAACTTGCACCAAAATGGAAAGACAGCTTTTTGGTTTTGGTTTTTCCCTTTCCCCTTTTGGTTCTTTTTGAAAAAAGTTTGACACCCTTTTGGTAAGTAAGATTTTTGGGAGGCCCTTTGTCTATTTGACTCTTTGGTGTTGTCTTGAAACTAATACCAATACAAACATAAGATCTTGCCTCTCTCTTCCATTTTTTCAAATCAAATAAGCCTTCTGCCCAACATTCATCTTAAGAACAATATGAACAACAACAAGAACACTTATGAACAACAACAACATTCCAAACCATCAACCCTTAAACAACACTAATCAAAGCTCAAATAATTGACCTTAGACTCAAGTGTGCTAGTGATACAATAATCTAACACACGAAACTACTAAAACAGGCAAAATAACACCTAAATCTAGACACAAATTTGGCCAAACAATAATAACACTTCGGCCAAGACACCAAACCCGTAGAATAACTTCTTTTTGTGAGATTTTCGACCTTGGTCACCTCTTCTAGAACACACAAAAAACACAAGGAAACTAGGCTTTAAATTTTAGCCTAAACACAAAAACATGGACAGATTACTATTTTTAGAGATTTTCAACTTTTCAACACTTTTTTTTTTATTTTTGATTGAAAAATCCCAAGAATAATATCATGGGAACAAAATCAAAGACGGATATGATACCAAATCATACCAAACGGTATCTAAATGAGCACAAAATAGTCTGCAATCTCGTAAAACAGCCCACACATACAAGACACCAAGTGAAAACAACAAACACAAACTTGAAAGATAAAGAAGATAGATAACTTGACACAAAGAGAATACGAAATATAGCAACTGAAGTGTGTGTCAAACTCTAAAACTTCTACAAATCACATTAAGAAGAACCAAGTTATTTCGGGAATACAAGAGGAACTCGGTTCACTCAAGCACTCACGTTTCTAGCTGTTTCACAGCACAAGTGGAACCTTTCACTTGTGATGTTCAAAGTTGGTGGTCTACTCTCTTCTTGAGAGTAAAATGGTGTTTCAATGTTAAAATATTCATTCAAAATAAGCTAGCTAAGGAACAAGACTAAAGAAAATATTAAAATAGTCTATTACAAAAAATGTTGCAAAAGGACTCCTTTGCCCTTAATGAGGGTGGCGGGTGTGGAGTGTATTTGGTGCATCCTTGGGTATATTTTTTAGCACCTAAGGCCAGACCTCATATGTCAAGGCGTACACTCCCTTTGGTGAGTTCACAACAAGCTCAAACGCATCTATTTTTATAAACGTGCCTTGTATTCTTTGTAGTTCTCGAACTTTAACAAGGCTTTGAAAAAGGCTTCAAAAGGTCTTTAATTCACTTTGCAAATTTGAAACTTGGACCTTCAACAAAAACTTGTAATCCTTGTGATCCTCATGCTTGTATCATTGATGACTTGTTTGACCAACTTAAGAGTGTAAATTATTTTGCTAAGATAGATGTCAGATCCAATTATCATTAGATCAGAGTTAGAGAATGTGACACTCTAAAGATGGCCTTTAGAACTTGGTATGGTCAGTTTGAAATTGTAATTATTTCTTTTGGACTAAAAAATTCTCTTGCGGCTTTGATGGACTTTATGAACAGGGTATTCAAGTAGTAGGACAAGTTCGTTATAGTATTTATAAGTGACATTATCAGTTATTCTCGTAGTGAGGATGCAGACCATTTAAGGATTGTTTTACAGACTCTTAAGGATCACCAGTTATTTTCTAAGTTCAATAAGTATGAATTTTGGTTTAAATTAGTAGCCTTCCTTTGTCACATTATTTCAGCTATGGTATTCGAGTTGATCCCCAAAAGACTGAGGCAGTAAGGAACTGGCCTGTACCCATCTCTCCATCAGATATTAGAAGTTTCTTGGGTATAGTGTGTTACTACAGATGGTTTGTTGGGGGATTTTACTCTATTTCTTCCCCCATGTACAGATTGACTCAAAACAAAGTCAAATTTTAGTGGTCTGATTCTTGTGAGAAAAGTTTTCAGGAGTTGAAGACTCAACTCACCTCTATTCCAGTTTTAACTCTACCAGAGGGTTCAAATGGTTTTGTAGTGTATTGTGATACTTCTAGAGTTGGTCTTAGTTTTGTGTTGATACAGCGGGGTAAGATTATATCATATGCCTCTAGACAACTCAAACCATATAAGAAGAACTACCATATAAGAAGAACTACCTGACTTGAGTTGGCAGTAGTTGTCTTTGCCTTAAATATTTAGAGGAATTACCTTTATGGGGTCCATGTTGATGTGTTTACTGATCACAAGATTTTACATTATATGTTCACTCAGAAACACCTTAATCTTCATTAGAGAAGATGGCTAGAATTGTTAAAAGAGTATGATATGAGTGTGTTGTATCACCCAGGAAAGGCGAATTTTATGGCCGATTCCCTTAGTAGGTTTTCTATGAAGAGTGCTGCTCATGTAACGGATAATAAGAAAGATTTAGTCAGTAAGTTTTATCAGCTTGCTAGATTTAGAGTTTGGTTGGTTGATTCTGTCGAAGATAGTGTTTAAGTTTAGAATAGTTTAGAATCTTCTTTGGATGCTGAGAAAAAGGAAAAGCAAGATAGAGATACTATTTTGTTTAAGTTGAAAGAGGCAGTTCAGGATCAAAAGGTTGAGGTTTTCTGCCAAGGGAGAGATAGTGTGCTGCATTGTCAATATAGGTTATATGTTCCGAATATAGATGATTTGAGGTACTGAATGTTAGAAGAGGCACATGGTTTGTAATATTCTATTAACCTATGAGCCACTAAGATGTACTCCAATTTGTGGAAAATATATTGGTAGAATTGCATGAAAAAGTATATTGCGGAATATGTGGCTAAATGTCCAAATTTTTAGTAGTTTAAGGTTGAGAACCAAAGTCCTAGTGGTATGCTTTAGGAGTTCAGTATCCCCCATTAGAAGTGGGAAGTGGTGAATATAGACTTCATCACAGGGTTACCTCGTACGCATCACCAAAATGATTTTATTTGGGTCATTATCAATAGAATGACCAAGTCATCTCATTTTTTGCCAGTTAATACCTCAAAGTCAACAAAAGATTATGCTAGACTTTATCTTAGAAAGGTGGTGAAGTTGCATGGATTCCCTTTGACCATCATTTCAGACTAAGGTACTCGGTTTACCTCTCAATTCTGGAAGATGTTTCAGAGAGGTCTTGGTACCCAAGTCCACCTAAGTACATCTTTTCACCCACAAGCTGATGTTTAGGCTAAGAGGACTATTTAGACTTTGAAGGATATGTTGAGGGCCTGCGTATCAATTTTAAAGGTAGTTGGGATAATCACTTGTTGTTGATTGAATTTGCTTATAAGAACAGTTACCACTCTAGTATCCAGATTGCCCCATTTGAGGCTTTTTATGGTAGGAGATGTATATCTCCTATTTGTTGGTTTGAGGTCGATGAAGATGTTTTAATAGAACCAGACATAGTGCATGAGGTGATAGAGAAGGTTTAGCTAATTCGAGAAAGGCTGAAAATAGCCTAGAGCAGTCAGAAATCCTATGTAGATGTGAGGATGAGAGAGCTTAAGTTTCATATTTATGATTTTGTATACTTAAAAATTTTGCCAATGAAAGGGGAAAAGTGGTTTGGTAAGAAAGGAAAGCTCAGTCCTCGCTATATTGGCCCTTATAAGATTTTGAGTCGGTATACGAAGGTGGCTTATGAGTTGGAGTTTCCTACAGAGTTAGCATCTGTGCACCCGGTGTTTTATGTCTCTTTGTTGAAGAAGTTCCTTGGTAACCCAGCATCAGTAGTCCCATTAGAAAAGATTGGTGTGGAAGGTGGTCTCTCGTATAAAGAAGTCCCAGTTGAGATCCTTGACCATCAGGCTCATAGGTTGAGGAATAAAGAATTTTCCTTAGTGAAAGTTCTATGGAGAAACCAATTAGTTAAGGGAGCTACTTGGGAAGTAGAAGCAGATATGATAACAAAGTATCCCCATCTCTTCTCTTCGAACCCAGTCCTAGTTTGAGGTAATAATTTTCTTAATTAATTAACTCTTTTATTTCTATCTCATCCACTCAGCCATCTTCATGCCATAGTATGCATTTATGACCTTGGTTCAGTTTATGCATCAGTCACAAATTCAAATATCAGCTCATGGTCCAGCATTCACTACAAAAATTTCAGCTTCTCCCTAATATTTCAGCTTATACTGTTTCATTAGAGGATGAGTAATCTCAAGGGGGAGATATTATAATTCCCCAAGTTTTTGAGATCTAGATCAATAAAAAGAGAGGCCATTAAGTTATATTTTCCAATGCCGCAAGTCTTGTCTTAATCTGATGTCATGGAAAAAAGGTTGTTGAAATTTTCCTAAGGGCCTGTCACACTGCAGTAACCATGACTCTAGTAATGATTCATTACCAGACGTAACGAGTCATTATGTCTGAGTCATTTCCACTCTAGTGAATATCTCAAACTTTATCCCAGGGGTAACGACTAGCAACTATGACTCGTTATCAGTAACGACGATTCCTTAGGTGGTCTCATCACCTCAGCAGAAATGAAACTAGAAATTGAGTCTTAGACTACGACTACTCCTAATGACTCATTGTCAGACCTTACAAGTCATTAGGATAGGGAGTCATTATCTTCATAGTGAAGAGCCCAGACCTCAGAACCTCATGTCCCAACTCAGACCACAATTCGTGACCAGAGGGTAAGAGTCATAGGGTGAGCCGTGACGACTGGAACCAAAATTCCCACAAGATTTTAACTAGGACACTTTGGTAAATTCCACCCCCTTTTAATCCAAACCATCAATTATCAAAGGTGAATATTACCCTAAACATTTATCAGAAATCAGTCAACACATAGAAAAAAAGTGATTTTTTTCTCTCCTAAAGCCAAGTAAGGTTCATCAAACAAGTTCAAGTTTCAAGCAGTTTCTCCAAGAGGTTTGTTTTTAGGTATGTGGGAGTTTATCAGTGGGTCTCTTCCGCCCAATGAATTCTAATAACTCCCTAAATTTACAAGTATAATTCATTTTCCCTGTAATTGGGTTCTAGGTCAAATATGAGATTTTCTACTCCTATCAGTTTATGTGTGTAACCAAACCATGAATATGTGTTTTTCATGAGATTATTGGTTCCCCATGTTTCAAGATAATGAATTTTCCCATCATGATAGATTGTTAAGTTGTTGTTTTAAAAATGTGAAACTTCATTATCATGATCCAAAATTATTATCATTTCCAACTACATTACACAGCTGGCAAGTTATGAATATCCGATACCTAGGAGTATAAAATGATATCAATTTACATGTTTATGATTACTTCAAATTATGGGTGCATTGTTACTTTCAGAATACCATAACTTGAGCATATTCATTATCAGTTCATGTTTCAGTTATACTTCAGTCATTCAGTTAGGAGTAATGCTTAGCACTAAGCAAACGAAAGGATGATGACTCTCCTGTCAGTTAGGCAAAGATCATTAGTAGTTGTCCCTAAGTTCTAGAAATATATCACCACTATAGGTTATAAGGGGTCACCCATCAGTTTAGGCCTGACATGCTAGTCCTTCAGAACATTAGTTTAGTGGATTCACTCCAGTTAGCGTTGGAACCCTTGGCAAGGTACCGACACCCTTCCAACTAGAGTTACAGGTTGGACCCCGATTAGCTCCAATTAGGGCATATGAATTAAATGTTATCTCCCACAGTCCTTCGCTCAAAATTTAGATTACGATATCTCAATCTTGTAACACCAGGTTAAGGCCAATGTTGTGACGGATGCACTAAGATAAAAACCAGTAAGCATGGGGAGCCTAGCATTTCTGGATGTATCTAAGTGCCCATTAAAGAGAGGGGGTATGGTCTTTGGCTAATTGTTTTCTGAGATTGCATGAAACTAGCGAAGGAAAAGTGTTGGCACATATGGAGGCTATGTCCACTTTTTATTATCAGTGTAAAAGATGACAATTCAACGATCTAAAATTGAATAATATTAGGGAAAAAATGTTATAAGGTAAGGTGAAGGATGCCATTCTAGATAAAGAAGGGCCTTGAAAATCAGAGATCAGTTGTATGTACCTAGAGTAGATAACTTGATCCCAACTTTCCTGGAAAAGGATCATAATTTCAAGTACGTCATACATTCAGGCAACAACAAGATATATAGAGACTTAAGATAATAATATTAGTGGCAGTAAGGGTGACATTATGGATTTTATGGTGAAGTGTCAAAATCGTCAGCAAGTCAAGTACAAACATCGAAAGCCTAGTAGAATATTTTAGTAGATGCTCATTTTGGAATAGAAGTGGGAACAAATAATGATGGATTTTGTAGTGAACCTTCAGAAAGCCTTGAAGAAATATGACTTTGTTTGGGCTATTATTGATCATTTAACTAAGTTGTCTCACTTTAGTCCAGTAAGAGTTGAATATAATGTAGAGAAGTTGGCCAAGATTTATGTGAAGGAAATTGTAAGACTACTTGGGGTGTCAATTTTAATAATGCCTGACAGGGGCACTCATTTTTTGGGAGAGGTTTAAGTTCGAGTTGGGTTCTAGACAATACCTAAGCATAAATTTTTCCCCACAAAGTGATGATCAATAAAAATGAACTATCCAAGTGCTTGAAGACATGTTTCGATCTTATGTTATGGACTTCGGGGCTTAGTGGGACCAATACTTACCATTGGGTAAATTTGTCTAAAACAACAAATATCACTCTAGTATTTATATATCTCTTTTTGAGGTTTTAATAATAGATGATGTAGATCCACCAGTTGGGTGGTTTGATGTGTTCGAAGTGAGGCCTTGGTCCTAATATTCTCAAGGACTCTATGGAAAAAATTAGATTCATATAGGAGAATCTATAGCGACTCAAAGATAATAGAAGGAGTATATGGATAAAAAGGTAAGAGACATGAAGTTTGGAGGGGGAGAAAGTAGTCTTGAAGGTGTACCCCTGAAGGGTGTGATGCAATACGGCAATAAGGGCAAGTTGAGCCCAAGGTACATGGGACCTTTTGAGGTATTGAAAGAAGTGGGGTTGGTAGCATGTAGGTGTGCCTTAACCCCTATTATGTCAAGGGCCCACCCCGTATTCCATGTATATATGCTAAAGAAATATCATGGATATGGTGACTACATTTTCAATTGGGACCCAAAATAGTTTGACAAGGAACTACCAATGAAGAGGAATCAATTGCTATATTAGATCAATATGTAAGAAATTTTAGTACATGAGTTATTAATTGCGTGAAGGTGTAATGGAGGAACCATACCATTAAGGAAGCTACATAGAAACAGAATCGAACATTCGTAAGTAATATCTACACTTGTTCATTGATTCAGGCACATTCTATTCTTGTTGTTATGTTTTTGGTCCAGATGTCATTTGATATAAACCAAGTGATAAATTGATATCTAATTTAATGACCTAGAATTTTTTTACACTGAATTAGGAGGTAAAAGTTGCACCAAGACTTCCCTTGCTAAAAGTTCAGGAATTCAAGGCTAGTCTAGTTTCGGCTCAAATTTGAGAGTGTGGTAGTTGAATGAAATTTGATATTGATATTAATAGTGATAGTTGACTGTGATATACGATTGGATAAGAAATGAGAATAGGAAGTGATAACAACTTTCGACATCTAAAATAGAGTTATAAAACTCTAATTATAGTGTTTATCGTGGAGGGGTTGGTTTGGATTATAAAATAGTAGTATGTGTTGTTAAATGAGGAAAATTGAGAAGGGCTATTAAGTTTATGCCTCAAACTACTGCAGAAAAAAATATAATCGCTGCAGTGTTACTGCGATAGCGCTCCTGCTACGGTGACTTCTAGCAAAATGGGTGCAAACCACTGTAGTAGAAATTTAATTGCTGCAGTGGTAATTATTAGTTATAGTGATAACCCTCTATAAAAACTTTAAATTTAATATCCAAAAAATATTTTCATTCCTCACTTTTTTAAAAAATGCAGTAAGGCATTGGAGATAGGCGACTTTCAAAAGAATTTTAAAATTTTTCATGTTAGGAGATAAGTAATTACGTTCTACACTTAAATTTACTTTGTTTAACCTTAGAAAATTATTAGAAAATGAATTCATAGTGGTGTTTTATCCATTTCGGATTTTATTTTTAAGAAAATGGTTTTGACATTTTTAAACTATTTCAAAAAAAATCAAGAAAATTTCAAAATATTTTTAAAAGAATTCACAGAGTCGCTACTTGATTTTTATGGAAAAAATGTCAAGAAAAATTACAGAAATTTTAAAGATTCAAAAACAGAAATAAATCTTTGAAATTAGAAAAACTTAATAAGGGTTCAATTGATGCCTTAGGAAGGTTTTTACGACACTTAGGAGCATCCGTCTTAAAGCGGTTCACCAAAGATCATTTTTTGACTAACATACAAAATATGGCCAACTTTGCAAAAATGGTTTCTTTTATAAAATTATTTATTTACATGTTTAAAATTGGCATTTGTTTATTCAAACGAAAAATAGTCTATTTGAGTTAGAAAAAACTATAGCATGTTTCACTTAATCCAATATTAATTTTGAGAAGTATTATGAAATATTCTGCCTAATTTATGATTAATTCTTAATTTATGATTAATTCTTAAGAAAAGATTACAAAAATATTCTACCTGGGAATATTATTACTTAATCATAATTAATCACGAAAAGTTAGAATTTGAGAAAAAATCAAGGAATATTCTAATTGATAAAATTCTACTTATTTATAATTATTTCTATGAAAAAATTATGAAATATTCTACTTGAGTTAAAGGGAAACCTATTTAAACTAAGTGGCTCACTTGGATTTAAGAAGAAAATAAGTTTATATTTTTTTTAATAAATAAAAATTCCGTAATTATTCTTAATATTATTATTATTATTTTTTAATTATATATAAAAAGAGGGGTCAATTTTATTATAAATAACACCTTTGAAAAATGTTAGAAAAATGTCAGGTTAAAAGTATTTTATCAATTATGAAAAGTTAGAATTTATGAGAAAAAAAATAGTTTTCTTGGTTTGAAGGAAGTTATTTTAACCCAAAGGCTATTAGTCGTACGAGCAAAACAAATGACATCTTAAAATAAAATACTTAACAATTTTTTCTTTTAAGATTAGTTTTAGGAACAAAAATCGAAAGAACCACTTTAATTCTTTTAGACGAGATAAAATAGGTGAGAAAATTACTAATTCACTAAAAGAATGGTAACGCCATAGGGGATTTATCTAGGTTAATTAGTTAAAATGTTCAAGTAAATACAAATAAGCAAGAATGGGAAATAAGGAAAGAGT